>NC_089513.1:68531486-68609950 GCF_036850995.1 Saccopteryx leptura | reverse complement strand
CTACACCCCGAGGGACCCTCTGAGGCTTGCAAGCAGGGGAGCAGCGGGCAGCGGCACCTGTCCCCAAGGCCCCCCTTTCTCTGACCCCCTAGTGAGCCAGAGCAGCCCCCCAGGCTCTCCTGTTGAGTCTGCTACCTAAACCATCCTGGTTCACTGTCCCCAGCTTTAATAAACATACTCTCAAAATCACCCGGACCCACGCTGTGAAATCTTTCCTGCATGAAGCCAAGAACCCACACACTACGGACCAGCCTGAGGCAGACGCGGTTCCTGGCCGGTCCCTTCCCCGAACCATTCCCACCAACCACCGCCAGCCTTCGACCAGGACCAGGAGCGCTCTCACCTCCCCCAGTGTCCCCCACGGGGTCTGGTCCGACCTCTCCTTGCTCCAGAGCGCTTTGATACAATACGCTGCAGCAGGGTTAACTTTCTTAAATGCAGGTTTAATTGCATTGCTCCTTGTAAGAAACATTCATTGGCTCCCCACTGACTATGAATTACGTGTGAAACGTCTCATGTTCTGTGGTCCAAATGCTCCTTTACAAACTGGATCACCGTGGCTCTATTTGTTCCCTGTCCGTGCTCCAGCCGAAAGGAGCACGGGGCTCGTCCCCAGCAGGCTTTGTCCTTTCCCGCCTCCCAGGCTTCTGCGGCCCCCACTTCCCGGAGTCCCTTCCCTTGCGCCGTCTCCCTGCCCAAATCCTATCCTTTCCAAGGCTTGCTGCAAATGTCATCCCTTCCATTAGACTAATCCTGCTTCCCACCCTCCGGTGTCATTTCCCTCCAGGGTATTTTAGTTGAACCTCTCCTACGCTAATACCTAGGCTATTATTATTATTAGCTGAACTGCATACCTATTATTATTATATATAAAGCGTAACATGCTGTTGTTATTTGCCGAACTGTAGAGATGTATGCCACGGATCCGTGCAGTCTAGCTAATAATAATAATAATGAAGCCCTGGCCGGTTGGCTCAGCGGTAGAGCGTCGGCCTAGCGTGCGGAGGACCCGGGTTCGATTCCGGCCAGGGCACACAGGAGAAGCGCCCATTTGCTTCTCCACCCCTCCGCCGCGCTTTCCTCTCTGTCTCTCTCTTCCCCTCCCGCAGCCAAGGCTCCATTGGAGCAAAGATGGCCCGGGCGCTGGGGATGGCTCTGTGGCCTCTGCCTCAGGTGCTAGAGTGGCTCTGGTCGCAATATGGCGACGCCCAGGATGGGCAGAGCATCGCCCCCTGGTGGGCAGAGCGTCGCCCCATGGTGGGCGTGCCGGGTGGATCCCGGTCGGGCGCATGCGGAAGTCTGTCTGACTGTCTCTCCCTGTTTCCAGCTTCAGAAAAAATGGAAAAAAAAAAAAATAATAATAATAATGAGAATGATACAGTAGCACTTAGACAGACCCGAGCAGAGCAGGAATGATAGGCCGGGTAGAGAAGTTACCACATAGACTGAGCTCTGGTCAAATCAGAGATAACATCTAGGCCTCGCTCGTGTCTCAGGCCCAGGCCCAGAAAAAGCAGCAAAACCAGATGAAGTGACACCATGGCTGACCAGCTGCAATGGCTAATGAGCCCTCCCCGGAAAGGACAGGAAAGCTGATGATTATTCTACAGATCCTCCCCTGAGCCCCGCCCCCAAATCTCTGCCTTTGGAAAACAGATAAAACCCCTTAAGACAAAGGGCCCAGTGCACACCCTCTCCCCACCCCCCAATACACCTGCGCCTTTCCCCTCTTCCTTCTTCCCTCGGATGCTCTCTCTGTCTGTCTGTCTGTCTCTCTCTCTCTCACATGCCCTGTCTTTCCTTCCCCTCTTTCTTCCCTCAAGATGCATCCCCTTGCTTTCTGTCTCCTAAGTTCCGAGGGCCCTCCTTTTGCCTCTGTAGCTTGTTTTACTGAGTCCACGCCACCCAGATGGCTCATTTCTTCTACCTCTGTGGTGTTCTAAATAAATTTTCTATTATAATTAGATTTCCTGACTCTGAGTTCTTGTTCAGTCGAACTTAAGGACAGGGGTCTAACCTTACCGGTTACATTTGACGCCATTTGCCGTTAACAAGAATGACAGTCATGACGGCATTAGTTACTACTTACTGAGTGCCCACTACTATGTGCCAGGTGCTCTGCATATATTAGACCCTGCAAGGCAGAGACTGCCGTCCCATTTCACAGCTGACTACACTGAGGTACTGAGAGGGGGAAAAGACCAACTCGAACCGCTCTGAAGGTTTTGTCCTTTCTCCTTTGCTACCCCATCTCACGTTTACCTTTGGAGGCTCCCTGGGTTGAACCGTTTCCCCCCAAAGGGTATACCGAGGTCCTAACCCCCAGAAGCTGCAAGTGTGACCTTATATGGTAGGGGTCAGGAAACTTTTTGGCTAAGAGAGTCATGAACGCCACATATTTTAAAATGTAATTCCGTGAAAGCCATATAACGACTCGTGTACGTCACGCATTATCCAATAAAGATTTGGTGTTGTCCCGGAGGACAGCTGTGATTGGCTCCAGCCACCCGCAACCATGAACATGAGCGGTAGGAAATGAATGGATTGTAATCCATGAGAATGTTTTATATTTTTTATGTTATTATTTTTTTATTAAAGATTTGCCTTTGAGCCAGATGCAGCCATCAAAAGAGCCACATCTGGCTTGCGAGCCATGGGTTCCTGACTCCTGTTATATGGAATAGGGCCTTTGTGGGGGTGATCAAGCTAAGATGGGGACAAACATTAGGGTGGCCCCCCCACCCAATGACTGGTGGCTTTATAAGAAGAGGGAAAAGTGGTCACGAACACCCAGAAGGAACATGGCCAGGTGAAGACGGAGGTGGAGGTTAGAGCAACGCATCTGTAAGTCAAGGAAGGCCGGCCGCCATCAGAAGCCAGGAGAGAGGCAGGGGACAGGTGCTCTCTCAGAGGCTAGGAATAGGACTCGGTCTGGCTTGATTTCTGACTTTTAGCCTCCAGGACTGTGTGAGAATAAATTCCCGTTGTCCTAAGCCACCCAGTTGGCAGAACTTTGTTAAGCAGCCCCCAGGAAATGCACCCAGTCCCCAAGGGCATTCCCCAGTCCCCAGTCCCCAGTCCCCTATAGCTCTCACTGTCCTCAGGCTGGCATGGTCTTCATGTGGCAGGTGCCCAGCCCACGCCTATTGAACGGGATAGAGAGTCCCATTCTTTGTCTGCAGAGGTCCCGGGGCCAGGAACAGATTTAGCATTTTACTGATGGGCGTTAGAGACCCAGAAAGGTCAGCTACCTTACAGCTAGCTGGCCGTGGAGCCCAGGACAGGGGACCCTGGGTCTGGGCAGCGAGGTAACGTGGTGCATGGTGTGACCTCTCTCCAAGTGTGAGTCAAACAGCCCAGGGCCCTGAAGGTGCATGTAGGTATTTTGGGCACCCTCAATTGTAAGCCACTTAAAATGTCCTGGGTCCATGGTGGTGCTAGAGAGGCCTTGGGAATACCTGGTTTCCTGCATCATGAAGAAATGGGTGCACTTCCCTCTGAGATCCTGAGGAGGGTCCCGGGGGTGGGGGGAGCCAGGCAGGCTGGGAAGGGCAGTGCTGAGATGTGCGCCCCAGTTGTGAGGCCCGTGGAGGAGCCCCTCGTCCTAAGCAGACAGTGGTATGTGAGTCACCTCCAGCTCTTCTCTCATCTAAACTCCTTTCTTTGGTTTCTCACATGTGCCGGTGGCAGAAGCCCCCACTGTCCTCCGCTGAGGTGACCCTGGTCCCCCACACAATACCGCCTGACGCATCCCATCAGAGCCCCGCAGACCAGGGCTGACGGCCCCAAGGCGCCCAGGGTCTGAGCTCATTTAAAGAGTGAACTGTTCTCTCTTTGCTCCTATTTTGAGCTCCAGTTCTCTTTTTAATGGTGCCGGGTCTACGCTTTCCAACCCGAAGAACATTTTCCTTGATGGGAAAAGCAAAAGAAAAACGGGAACTGAATAACACGTTTCCTGGTGGGTGCGTCACACCCCGCCAAGCTCTTTGTGACCGCTGGCTCCTGCGGCCCTCAGCGCGACCCCGGGAGCTAAGTAGGGCAGTGCTATTAGCCGCTGGCTCGGAGAGGTTCAATGACTGGCACAAGGTCCCCCAGCTAGTTAGCAGCTCAGGCAAGACCTGAGGTATAAACCCCGGGCTGGAGGCTCTTCGGGAAAATTCTGACTACACAAGCACAAATAATCCCAATCAAGGAGGCAGCTAAAGACACTAATGTGGCCTCGCCGGGGACTCTCTGACAAGTTCACATTTGAAAGCAAAACCAAAAAAAAAACCCCAAAACCCTTAAAAGGCAGAAATGCTTTAGTTGTGAATAGAGCAAGCCCAGCATGGGGAGCAGTGTGGTCCCCAGAGCAGCACACAGAAGATGCTGGCTTTTTAGGACACGTGCTGAGGCAAACACACGTTTTTACTTGCGCAGATAGCCTGACCTCACACCCTGCCCATCTAAAAAAAAAAAGCCCAGCCAAACAAGAAACCACAGCCAGAGCAAAGAACAGGACAGGAATGCCTAGGCAAAAGCAGCTATCTAGTGGTTTGAATTTCACTCTGATTACAAGGAAGATTGAAGAATTTCCATCTTTACATCTTTCGGAAAGCCGGCTTTATTTCTTGTTTAGTGAATTGTTTATCACATCCTTGGTTCACTTTCCCCTTGTGCCTTCAGGCGTTTTCCTATTGATTTGTGTGAGCTCTTTATATGTTAAAGATATTAACCATTTATCCAGTCTTTGCTGCAAATATATTCTTCCCAGTTTGACTTTTAAGCTCTAGAGATTTCCCATGGAGCCACATTGATTTCTTTTAAGCTGTCCTGTTTTCTTCCTCGTTGGAATCTTATGTGATTTTTTATTGTTATAATTTCATTTTTAGAGGCTCTTATTCTTGGTGAGCTATGTTTTCTTCTCGAGCTTGCAGCCGGGGGACCATAATAACTTCACTTCTCACTTTGAAGCCTGAGCGATGTGTCTGCTCCGCTCCATCTGCTCTGCTGGGGCGCACAGCCCCCACGGTCCTGTCCCAGCCCCAGCGGGGGGCAGACACCCCCCCCCCCCCCGCCCAGGCTCTCTGCCTTTTCTGTTGTTCATGCTTATCTGAGTCTAAAGGTCCTTCACGGGGGGTTTATGTTAATAAATTCATAGTTTCTGAAAGGTCCGGAGGCTGAAGGTTCATTCGGGACAGGGGCGTCTCAGCAACATCCCTACTCCTAGGACCCCACGGACTTTCAACGATAATAAATGTTAACAGCTAACTCTGATGATCACTTAGAATACGCCCCATCGTTGTGGCCAGTGCTTCACCCGAATTACCTGGTCTGATCTCCCCCCACAACCCCCCGGAGGCTGGCCCAGTCCTGTGACTCCCAGTTTTCAGACGCAGAAGCACGCGGCGGTTACGTGCCTCTTCCAGGAGCCGGGAGACGCACACACGGGCTGCGAAGGCTGCAGGCGCACGCGTGCAGAAGACGCAGGCGGTGACGACTGAGGCGGGACAGGAGAGAGCCAGGAAGAGGGGAGGCAGCGGGTGTTGGCCTGGCGGAGACCCGGGGAGCTCATCCTGGGACCCCCGCTTAGCTCCCTGACCCCCAGGGGACTCGGGGATCCGAGTTTTCCCAGGGACTCTGGACACCGAGCAGGCAGAATTTCGATACCTGCCCACATTGCAAGTTAAGCGCGGGTTTGCGAGCCCGAGGAGGGCAGGGGGCGGATGATCACAGTGGTGGCAGAGAACCTGTGGTGGGCACTTAGTGCCCATCAAGCACTGGGCTGACAGCCTGACGTCCATACCCTCTGTGTGCCTTGCAGCATTCCAACGAGGCCGGCACTGTTATTACACCCATTTCACATCTGAGGACACCTAAGGGCAGAGAGGTTACCGGCTCCAACCATCGGAGCCTAGGACTCCAAAGTCCCTACGTCATCTCCGCTTCCTCCGCTGCCCCCGCCCCTCAGGTGGGTGGCGCTGGTAAATCCCGCTTTTCTCTGCCTCCTACTCCGGGACACCCTGGTGGTCAGCCAGGGCCGAGTGGAGGAAGAGGACCAGGTCCGAGGGGCCCAGCAGGGGGCCTTCCCATTACTGCCCTACAGCCCTGCAATAAAGAATAAGGAAGAAAGAAGACCGGCTGTTCTATTGTATCTTCTTCCCCCTGGGTGCGGGGCGTCCATTTCTGCTCAGGGGCACCTTCTGGGCAGGGCTGCTGGGGGCTAAGGCTCGCCCTCCGGATCAAGGTGCCCAGCGGAGCCCCAGGGGCCACGGTGCCGGCCCTGGCCTCCGGGCTCGGGGCTGTGCCTGGCGCTGGCAGCAGGACCTGACCAAGGCTCTCTCCCGCTCCCGGAGCTCGGCACTGACACGATTCCCCCATGGCTTTGTGGACAGAGAAGGGACCCAGCCTTTCCTTCTGTCTACATGTGGCTGTCTCATCATCATTGTCTCGCTTTATGGGTTTCTGTCTCGGCTTTTAGCTTGTTACTGCTCATGTTTGAATAGACAGAGAGAGCACGTTCACACAATTCCCTTCCACCTCCCATCCGTCCCAGCGAGCTCCCTCACCGTCTCCCCAGCGACAAATGCCATCTGTGGGCCTCAGGTGCTGTCAGCGCTGCCCTGACAAGCTCCCTGGATGGAAGGCTCTGAGGTCTTCATTTTAGGTCACTCAGGAGGGCTGGTAATCCCGGTCCCCAGCCCAGCCTTGAGAGGACCCACCTACCCCCATCACCTCAGGTGAGCTCTGGGCTCTGTCATGCACCACGGCCTGGCGTGCCGGGAGTGGAGGGGGCCCAGCCACACACTCTGCTCAGCTTTCTGTCCCTGGTGGGGACCCTGGGCTTCGCTCTTTGCTCCTGGCACCCCACCTTCGCCGCACCAGCCATCGCCGGAGCCGCTCTCTGAACAGATGAGGCACCTGGACAAGGCACACCCTCCCACTGCCCTTGAGCTCTGCGATGCTCACCGCCCCCTGCAGCCTTGCTCACACCCCAGACAGACTCGTTGTGGCTCTGATGCTGGGTCACTGGCCGGTAGAGCCACGCCCCTACCCTGGTGCTCGACCGCCTTCCTTCCCCATTAGGGTGAGGTCTCAGCATCCATTCAGAAAGCACCCCGGAAACCAGGACTACTGATCAGCACAGTTCCTGCCATCATGTGGCTTCCGCCTCAGGAAGGGAGCTGGCCCTGTGAGTACACAGGTGAACTCCGGCGTTGGCGAGTGCCAAGGCAGAGTCCCCAGAAAGCAGCCTGGACCTCAGCGCGATGACCAGCTCCGGCCGGGGGCGCGCGTGTATGTGTGTGGTCAGCGGTGGAGCTTGGGCCAGCCTGAGAACAGGTGGGAACTCTCCGGTGGATAAGTTTCCGATGAGCGGTGGAGTAAACAAATGAACTTTCCAGACGGAGAGAACGGAGTGGGGGTGCGCAGAGGCGGTTCAGAGGTGTGGGGGGTGAGTACGAAACACCCGGGCAGATGGTGAACCCTGGTCAGCGAGGGCTGAACAAGAGGGGACATTCGGGGTGATAACAAGGACAGGGTTACCGGTGCCATTCACTGAGATGGGGAACAGCCTCGGGGGCTGGGGAGACGACATGGCGGACTTGAGGCGCGCTGCACGCGAGGCAGGAGGCGGAGATAGGCGGGCAGGTGCTGGTTTCCTCAGCAGGCTTCTCTCCTCGCCGTGAGCACCGTGCCTGGGGGCCGGGACCTGCTCTCCACCTGCATAAGTGCTGATCCGTACCTGCGTCCCCAGTCCAGCCCTCCCCCCTGAGAGGCAATGCAACCACTCGCTGGCCTTGTGCACCCCGGTGACCCCGCTCCCCAGACTCCCCAGCCTCCCCAGCCTCTGCCAACTCAACCTGTTGTTAACTAACCAGGTGGTAATCTCTCCCCGCCAAGTGCTCCTCCCTGTGAGTGCGCCAGGGACCCCCGCGCCCGAGTGAGCGAGCTGGGCACCATCATCGTCTGCCCACGGACCTGGGGGCACTCCTGGTCTCCCACGATCTCTCCTACTCCTTTCGGCGGCTGCCCTGGTCACCATCGCCTCTTCCGTGGACAGTCGTCACCACTGTCGGCACTCTCCTCGCCTCTAACTCTCCGCCAGCCCTTCCTCTGTTCCCAACAGGGTGTCCCTTTGTCTACACTTACTTGTGTTCTGTGTCCCCACTAGAATGTAAGCTCTGAGAAGGCAGAAACCTTCTCTGGCCACTGTTATTCCCGGGACCTGTTGCACCACAGGAGCGCAACACCCATCAGTTGAACAAACAAATGATTGGATCTAACATTGCACATCCAACCCCATCCCTCCCCTGCTTAAGACCGGAGCTTGGCTCCTCAGAGCCTTCGAGAGGCAGGCCAGTTTCTCAGTGTGACGCACGCACACACTGGGCGCGCTCGGGTCTGGCCTCTTGTATCTCATTAGCCTTTGTACCTACGTTCCAGCTGTCACAGCTTCCCAGCAGGTCCTAGAGCAGCTCATAGTGTGTGGTCTGCAGGGCCCTGGGAGTCCTGACACCCTTTCACAGGGTCAGTGAGTATGGGTAAAAGATCTGCTCAAAGTCCAAGAGTGACCGATAGATTTTTTTTTAACATCCCCGGGCATGAAAACTATAGTCAGGGTTCAGATTTCACTGTGCACCTAACTCACTTCTTACTGTGTTTTTTGGTGTGGTATCAAAAAACAGAGTACCCACCATTACCTGTCGGGGCTGTGAAAGGACACCTCGCATTTCCAGCTCCCTGTCTGTGACGGGGTAGGACCGAAGGGAGGAGGCGCGGCCAACCCTGCGCTGGCACGGTCCAGAGAGGCGGCGCCTCCTTTGTCCCCTCGGTGCCCTGCTTGTCCCGCCCGCATCCTGGCCTCGCCCTGCGGGTCTGGCTTTTCTCCAGCTTCCTCAACCCAAACCCACACATAAACACAGGGCTGAAAGCAGGTAGAGGTGTGAGAACCTAGCTGTCTTCCACTGAGCCAAACCTTAAAGAGATTTGCAAAAAACACAGAACAACAACATTCTTCTCACTGGCTTTATCTTGGAAAAGATAGTGATTGTTCATAATATGCATGCTAACATGCAATGGATTTATTACTTTAAAATACATAATACATAGTGATTTTTAAATATAAGGTCTACCGGAAAGTTCTGTCCAGTTTTGGAATAAAACACAATACAAATTTTTCCTACCGTCAATAAACTTTATTAAATAATATAATTGCATTATTAATGATTTCTTGCCAGCGTGAGGGCAATTTGTACATCCCTCTTTTGAAAAGTGTTTTATCTTTTGATGCAAAAAATTGAACCAGTGCTCGTTTGATATCTTCTTCATTTTTGAATTTTTTGTCCTTCAAAAAATTTCGTAAGGACAAAAACAAGTGATAGTCGGAGGGCGCTAAGTCCGGGGAATATGGTGGATGCTATAGACATGCTTCTGTAGCATTTCTTCCTTGTTGAAATTTGTAAAAATTACAGTGGCGTAAATGAACTTTATCAGTAGCCATGGGTACACTATTGCTTCACACATAAGACTAACATGAATCAACTTTGTTTTAGTTAATTTGCTACGTCAGTATGAATACATTAAGTGATAAAAATAGAGAGGCACACATGCGCCAAATAAACATGTGCTTACGTGTCAAAACTTGTGATAGAAACAGACAGAACTTTCCGGTAGACCTTATACTTAAATTCCACAGTTTTGCTTGCTAATACCATATATATATATCCCACATAAATAAAGGCTCTTTGGGGCCCTCAATAATTTTTCTGAGACTGAAAAGATTGTTAAGCTAAAAGATGTGGGAAAACATTGTTTATTGTATCAGAATAAGCCTGGTTTGTGCGTGTTTGAAAGTAAACTGGGACTTCAGAGGAATTGAGGTGGATGGGTTCAGACAGCACCCCGCTGACCTCACAGGTTTGCTAGACTCATTTCCCTTTACTGTTGGCTGTGTTGACTCCCCCTTTCATCCTCAGAGAAGAGGCGGAGTGGTGGGGGTAGGGTTCTCCCTTCCCTCCGGCTCAGATCCCGTCCCGGAATGCCCGCCCCCTTCCTCATCTTGGCTCACTCTCTACTCTGCCTGCCCACCCATTCCATTTCTCCCATCAAGGTACGAGCTCTTGAGGAAGTCCCTGATCATCCTAGTCCCCTTTCCCCAAACATGAGATGGCGATCCATGCTGGGCTGGTCCCAGGAGAATCTCCTCAAAAACAATGAAATTCACACGCTCTCTGAGTCTAGCCCACCCCCTCAGACCCCGACTCGCAGGCTTTAGGGCTATAGATACCTGTGTGAACTGTATTTCCCCATGTTTCAAAAAACATTTGGGGTCTAAAAACGGGGTGTGTCTTATACAGTGGTTGTAGTGTTTGTTTGTTTTTTTACTGGCATTTCCCGCTTTTTTGTGCCTGTTTTTGCACTCATCGTTGAAGATTGTGAATCGTCATCAGACACAGATGAAGACAAGCTATTGGATGGGAGTTCTGACAGTGATGAGGAGTTGTGTGAATTTTATGATGAATAAAACTTGAGTTCAATAACTTTATGTAATACATTCTTTTTTCAAATTTCAGGTCCCAAAATTAAGGTGTATCTTATACATGGGAGCATCTTAGACATGGGGAAATATGGTATATGTGTCTCTCTCTCACACACACACATACACACACCGCTCTGGGAGACCCCTGCAGCCAGAAGTGAGAACAGCTGAGTGTGTACGTGGCATGAGCCCAAAGTTTTTCCTGCAACAACGAGGCTGTCACCTCCAGGACTCGGGGCTTGGACTGACTCCTGCCTTTATATCCCCAGGACGGCGAGCTGTGCGCAGGGCTCGAGCGGCGGTTACGCAATCCCCCCCAGGGGGGCCGTCCACACTGAACACTCACCCATCCTCTCCTCCTCTCCTGATCCCCACACAGTGGGCATCCCTGTACTCAGGAAGTGTCTGGGAACCGAAGGCAAAGATCCAGCAAGCCTTCTCTTCATCACTCTGGTCTATACCTCCGGTGAATGGTCAGGGAGCTAATGACAAGCCTCCTTCCCAAGCACGTGCCTGCACAAGGCGCCTAGTGAGGCAGAACCCATGGCTTTGAACCCTGAGACGAGCCTGGAACCCTGAGTGACCGTGTGGATTAGATCTGGCCTGTCATTTTCTTTCCCTTTCTGGGGACTTCCCAAGTTCCAAAAGGCTTCCAAAAAGAGGGGTTTTGTCAATCCAAGTTATCTTTAATAGACATGAATGCAATTCTCCAATCGCCTCTTCCATAGTTTTGAATTCTTCCATGCTCTGAACCCCCTTCCTCTTTTCTGAAAACGTCTCCGACCTCACCCCCCCTTCTTTAAAGGGCATGGCTGCTAGAACTACTTCTAAGACCAGTGAAGGAAAAGGCGACCAGGGATGGGGTCCCCGGTCCTGCTTTGAACTTAGACCTGCAATTACTCCATCTACACACTCAGAGCTTCAATTCAGAGAGAGCCACCCTCTGTGTTCCCTGACCCCTCCAGAAAGCAATGGCCGAGGACAAATGTGGTGCTGGAGATAACTAGGCTAAAAGGAGGTGTGGTCTTAATGGGATAAATACGTCTTTGGTAAATCTTCCCACCAAGATGTCTTTATAACTGAAAACCCCTTGTTTGCTGAGTCTGACAGGCTCTTGTATGCCTGTGGGGGCCATCTCTCCTCCCCCCCCTCCAGCTCACCACCAGCAAACAGACATCACCTGGGTCTAGGAGGTAATTCAAGTTTTAGGGGCATGTGACAGGCAAGAGCGGAGAGAGCCAGGAAAGCCGTAGGAGCACATGTGGGCAGCGTTGCCAAACTGGCCTCGGTCCCTGGTTCCCGGTGACACTTTCGTTCGTTGTAATGGAGATTGAGAAGAAATGGAGGCCTTGCTCTTTGCCGGTTTTGACACCTGTCTGCTCTGCATATTAACGGGCTCACCGCTTGACACCCTGTCTAATCCACCACGGGCTCGTGGAGGTTTCAAGCAAACTTGCTAGAGATACTAGGGTCCAATTACGGCACCCAGTTTACACTTGGATCTTGACAGATGCTCGAAACCTTTTAGACTCTCGCATGATTAGTGCAGATCTTTCCTCTGCTTGCAAGCAGCCTGGAACCTTGTACGTGTTTTGTCAGCATCCAATGTATCCTTAATGAGTGGCCTTTCCCAATGTGGCCCGGAGGGGCAGTCAAAGGCTCAGTGACAAGGAGCCCAAGGCGCAGACAGGAAAGGTGGCTTGCTTGCAAATACACTTCAAGCCTGTAACAAGTTCTCAGTTCCTTAGGAAACATGTTCAAATAAGAAATTCAAACGGGTCAAGGCAGCAGCCACAACCTAGCCGGCATTTGTTGGATGAAGAACACAGACCCAATTAAGGGGGGTGCTGTCCAAACGTTGGTGGTGCTGATTTCTGGCACAACAGCCCTGCCTTCTGCTGCCCACACACGAAAGCCAGGGAGTCTAAAACAAAGTCTCTTGATATCATTTTATTTCTCAATGTATTAATCTGGGGGCGGGGCATCTCCCCAAATATATAGCTGATAAATGGTGCGTAGGCAGGTGTTCAGAGAAGATGGCCGTGGTGGCTGTAAACCTTTACAAAGAACACACTAATCTGGCTAAAGAAGCTCAGGAAGAAAGAATGAAAAAAAAAAACCCAAAAGAAGTTGCACCGAAGAAGGCTTATTGCAGGGGGCAACTGTCCCGAGCATGGGTGGAAGGCCCGGAGCCCACAGGCCAGGAGCAGGTGGAAGATGGTTAGCCACAGGTTTGAACACAGCTTTGCCAAGATGGAAGCAGGGCTCCGAGTCTCCAGCACCATGTGGGTGGGCTCGCTTTGACTCATCTACGCTGCCACTTCACATGGGACCAGATCAAGCGTTCGACCCACAGAGGGGCTTAGGTATCCTGAGTCAGCTCTCTCCCCGTTCCTGCGACCACCTGTCAAAGCTGGGAAAGAGGATCAGGGCTGGGCAGTGGGAGTGGCCACTGGTGCCCACTGGAATGCGGAGAGAGCTTTCTGGCGAGGAGCAGGTATCTTTACACACCCAGACAGAAGCCAGGGCTGGTCCTGGGGCTCAGGCTCAGCTTTAGTGCTCCTTCTGGCCAAAGGAGCTTGAAAAACAAAGCACAGGAGCTTCCAACCAGCACTCAAGACCGACGGACTGCAGGGCTTTCTCCCAGCTCTGGACACATCTCGGTTCTTTCTGGTTAGCTATGATCCTCAGTTTTCGCTCTCCCCACTCACCGAACACCCCCCTTCCATAATCTGAAGCTTGGAAAGGAATTTAGAAGTCTTCTCTTCTAGTCTCTCATCGGAAGTGGAACCCCTCAACAGCACCCTTGACAGGAGGCCATCCATCTTTGAACCCTTGCCATAATGAAGAACAAATTCCTCTTCCGGGAAATTGGATTGTCTGGGAAAGAGTCCTTCTCAGGATCAAGCCAAATCCACCTTCCACTAAGTCGTATACATGGGTCCTAACTCCGCCTTCTGCAGACACACGGAGGAAGTCTATCACATCTTCTACACGACAACCTTGCAGGTATGGAAGACAACCACCAGGCCCCTCTGAGTCCAGACCCCCGCCAGCCAGCTTGCTCCACTGTAGACATGCATCAGTATGTCAACATCTTTCTTAAAATGTGAGGCGCTGTTCTGAGTACAGAGGAGCCAATGCATCTGCCTCTGGTGGGTTCGAACCGACCTGGAGGGACAGGCAGCAACTGGAAGCCCGGTGGCTTGGAGGATGCTCAGTCCGTCTAAGAGTAAAGCTGAGGACTGTTCCTTGGAGAAACTCTAGGCTGGTCATCCTCCAGAGCCACCTGCGGGGACAGAAGCAGTGCTGCCAGGAGACCTGGCGGGAATCAGCCAACCTAACGAGGGTTAACGCCAGACCTTGGTCATCTGCATTCACCCCTTTGGGCTGGGCCTGCCGGGAGCCTTGCTGCTGGGTAGCGTGTGCGTGCATGTGCGTGTGTGTGCGTGCACGCGTGTTCCATTTTAACTCTTGTTGATTTTCTCAAAAAATATTCAGAAAACCAGTGTCTGTGTCGTTTTATGTAAATCCAGATCCATCTGTCACTGTCTATTGTACCTCCAGGCTCTGTAAAAAAATTTTGAATACATTGTTGTTATTTTTCTCCAACTGGCACGTGGTAACATCTTGAGAAATCTCTGGTGTAAGGAGATTTTGGCACAATGCGTGGCTTCCTGCCTCGAATGATGTCGGCATTCACATGGGTGGATGACATGGTCATCTGAGACCGGCAACAAGTCTACATGAATCCTGAGGGACCAAGTCACGCATACTCTCTCCGCTGTGTCCCTGTCACCGTGCTGCCTCCGGGGCTGGGCACTGTCCATCTGGGCCAGCGCCTTCTCCCCAGGTTCCCTTCTAAACCGTAGTCACAGTGGGGGCAGTTTTGCGACGACTTTCCATCTCTCTCACCAGCTCACTCCCCTCCTTCCCAGCACACTGGTTCCCCCTAGCCTCCGGTTTTACCCAGAGCCTCCTCGACTGTTATGAGCTTCATAAAAAGTGGTTTTAAAGCGTCTGGGATGGATTATTCTCAGTCTGAACTGTCAAACGGACACAGACTCCGTCTGCTGCTCTCAGGGCTGTTTCCCTGCGCCTTCCAGTCTGTTTCCTATGAGAGTGGGTTTTCCCCCACAGACCGCCTGGAGTCCCCAAGGGCAGTGACAGGGCATTTCACTGATGGGTCCTACAAATGGGGTACTCAGATCTCCACCATGTCCCCAAGGCTGCTGGAGGGGCATCTCACAAGAGCAGCCACCACTGATCAAATGCTCACTGTGTGCGTACAGCGACCTCCAGTCCAGAGACGAGGACGTCGAGGACGCCGAGGGGCACAGAAGCTGGGCCAACTTCCAAGGCCCACGCATTCAATCCAGTCCAGCCCCACCCCTCCCCGGGAGCTCATGACACCAGGCTCCGGGCCTGAAGAGAAGCCTGTGTCCTTGACTTGCCCTTGATGGCTTTGCAGTTAAAAGTAAGCATTTCAAATCGCCTTTTCTCGGCCTCTTCCTCCCCTCTTGCGAACCGGCTCCACAGGAAATGCACGTGTCCGGTAGTTTAATCACAACACGCTCTGGTTGACCCCAGGTGCTTGGCATCCAGCGTCCCACCAGAGTCTGTCCTCTCAGTCCCTCTGCAGAGCTGACCAGAAGGCGTCCCGGTCTGTATTCTGATGGTGAATATAGATTGACCCAAACATGCCAGGCACCGGGGCACTTACTAAGGCACGATCAAATTCATTATTTATAAGAATCCCTTGTGACTAGCTATCGCCCCCATCTTACGGATAAGGACTCTGAGACTTGGTGAGGTTAAAGGGCCCGTCCAAGGGCACAAAGCTGATTCCCGAACCCTTGCTCTTAGCAACAGTAACTACAGAAGCATCAAGTGCTGTGTTACTGCCTGCGTGTAAATGAGTGGTTTATTCTGGGCTTAGACTTCCAGACCCGGGTCCTGCAGGGTGTGGTGCCCTCTGGGCACCTCCTTGTAGGAACTTCCCGTCTCTTCGTGTGCCCTGCACCCCTCCCAAGTGGGAGTTCCTCGGAAGTATGGTCCGCACCTTTATTGGTTCCTTTATGTCGGATCTCACCACAAGGTCTCCAGGTCCTCTTAAAAATTATACCCCAAATGTTGCACAGATGTGCATTTTCTGTTTTGAGAAACTGTCTATAGTGTTCATTAGATTGTCAAAGTGTTCAATTATTCACCATCTCATTCAAAAATGTGTAAGTCACTGCGTTTGGTGTGTCTCCTTTTTTCTTCGGTTTGTGGCTGGAATAGGGTTGCTTTTATAATCTCCCGACCTTCCTAAACTGCACCCCGCCGGGGCCCCTCTGGCCCTGGGACTGAACTTCCTGCTCCATCGCGCCCTCCAGACTTCCTTTATCACACCCCACGCTCAGGTCGGAGCACGCCAGCGACCCCTCCCTGGCTCCCGGTCCTGCTACAGTGACACGGCTGTCTCCTCCAGGCGTGCCCACCCGTTCTTCCCGTTCACCGGACAAATCATCCCACAACCACGACGGGCCAGGCACTGTCCCAGGTGGAGAGGATACTCCAGGGAACGAAACCGACAAGGCCCTTGCCCCTGCGGGACCAGCTCTCGTGACAGCAGCAAGAAACCCTTTTTGGCGGCTCACAGTTCCGTCTAGGCTCAGTTCCCCTACTTCCCCGTTCTACCTTTTTAAGCGAGAAAACTATTAGCGGGTCAAGTAAAAAATTTATCAGCTCCTCTGTTTTTAGCAGAATGATATTTGCAGCCGTCTAATTAGTCAGAGGCCCCATCATTATTCCTTTCTGTCCTGCGGGCAGTTTGTGGCACATTCCCTCTCCGACCCTCTCCCCTGGGCTCTGCCCCTCTGGGTCCCAGACCCGCGGGCACCTTCCCCGCAGGCGGTGTTCCTCAACCCCACGGAGGCAGGACTTCCCTCGCTGTGCGCCCCGGGCACGCGCTCCCTCGACAGACAGGGGAACCCACGACATGACGAGTCCACCTGTGAGCAGGTGGAGCTCAGAGAACCCAACCACTCCTGACTCTCCAACTGCTCTTCCCGAGGCCTCGTGGGCACCTCTTCCAGAAGAGTCCTTTCTCTAGAATCCGTGTGCCCTCCACGTGGACGCCGGGCAAGGCCAATTCTCTAAGGATTCCTCATTTCCTCATATCAAGGATGATCATACGCCCCCCCCCCCCAGGGCCGATGGGAAGAATACAGGAGACGACAGGAAGTAGTGAAAGTACCCGCCCCAGGATGAGTCCCCGCATTAGAGCAAGACCCCCGTCTGTACCCCCTTTCCTGCCCGGTCATGCCTGTCCTCCTGCAGGGCACCTGCCCTTTTTCTGGGCATTTTGCCCTCACCGCTGTCCCTTTTTTTTAATGTGAAATTTATTGCGGGGGTGATATTAGTTAATAAAATTATATAGGTTTGAAGTGTGTAAATTCTATGATACAGCGTCTGTATACTGCATGTGTGTTTACCACCCAAAGTCTTATTTCAGTATCTGCTTGTCTGGGGCTTTTCAGGAGGGCAGGAAGGACTGAGAAGCATGCCCTACAATGGTCAGGGTGGCAGGGGCTGTGCCAAGGTGCCCCGGGAGGACAGGGGATAACTCTGTTCAGCTGTGCCATTTCCAACAGTTCCTGATTCAGCCCCGCCTCTAGGCCCAGGCACCCTGGGACTTGGCAGCACAGAAACACATCCTGGGGAGACGGAGGGCAGCTGGGAGGCAAACCCCGAGAGGCCATGCGGGCATTAGTGTGGGTCCCCAGGGCCAGGCGGGAAGGGGCCCAGCTGGCCTGGATTCTGGACTGCTCCTGATAAGTGGGGCGTTCACAAAGGACACGGGGTGGGCAGGACTCCTGGGAGCAGGGTCGTGGGCGGTGAGTCAGTGCGGAGCTCCCAGAAGGAGCTCAGCTGCCTGGACTCCCCACCCATCCTGGGTGCCCCCCCTCCCCCAGCCAGATGACTCCTCCATCCTAGGGTCCCTCTGAGGAGCAGCCATGGGGCACAGGAGGGACTCCCTACAGACGCCAGGGCACAAGACCGGGAAGCAGGGTGTCACTGTCCATAGAGAGGTCCAGCACGGCTCTGACCAGGAGGTGTCCAAGCTGCAAAAGAACCAGTGGAGCCTGGAAGGAAGGACTCAGCCTCGGCCCGGACAAGAGAGCAGGGGCGTCCACTCTGGGTGGTGACCGTCAGGGCTCCACGGGGCAGCCGCATGATGCTGTGTATGGTCTCTGCCCAGGTGAGTGGCACCCACTTCTCTCTGTGCCCGTGTCTGTGTGCTGGGGCCCATCCCCCCCCCCCAAGTCGGTCATGTGTAGGAGCTGAGAACGTGTGGTGGGCAAGATGAACCAGGCACACCGCCCCTGAAGAGAAAAAGTGGGGAGAAACTAGAAACCCCGGGATTCAGCTCAGGAAGAAGAAACACCAGCCCCACCAGCCCCCTCTGCCTGGACGCCGCAGCCCCTGTGGTCAGCTGCGGGAGGGAGAGCAACAGGAGGACGCCTTGAGGGCAGAGGTCACGTCGTGTTGGACGCCAGCGTCCTCAGCCTGTTTCCAGGCAGGCGTCTCATTCACAGGGAATGCCTAAGTGATGCCCTTTATTACTGTCTGGGTTGTGCTCAGCTGGGAGTCTCTTTACTGCTTTCATTGTCCTTTACCCTCCACGTTATAGAGTTGCCCCCAGTCCTGCAGGAAACACAAGCCGAGCTCAGAAAGTGCTCGCTGGGGTCTGGGGCGGGACAGCAGAGTCAGAACAGCCCCTGGAGTTCGGGGCTCCCGTAGCAAGGCCCTTGCATGCCCTTCCAGAGGCACAGGCCCGGGCCCAGGAGGGCTGCTGGGGACCCTGCAACTCCAGTCCCATTGGAGGCCCCCCCACACCATGTGGATTTCCCGGCTGGGAACTGTGGACCGGAGAAGGCTGCCTTCTCCTGGCTTTCCAGCCCAAGCGATGGGAAAAGACAAAGCCTGCCCAGTCCCTGTACTGCGGCCAGATGGTGGGAGCCCCAAGCTCTCTGTTTCCAGAAAGTGGGGCAGGGCTCAGGGGCGCATCGGGGAGCTACACACGTAGCCAGTCTGTTTCTGCTCCCTTGATGAGAGTCTGGGTGGCCTCCGGAGAGAGACGAGCTGTGGTCCTTGCCTGGGTGACATCTTGCTTTATTTTGCCCCTGGGAGCCAGCCAGTGAGAGCACCTTCTGCCTGCATTTCAGGGTTCTCTGATCAAGCCATTGGCACCAGGCTGGGAAGTAAGGAAGAAGGAAGTGCAAGGGACACGATAGGTCCAATGAGGAAACTAGGACGACGGTTGCAAAATCCCAGGCCCCTCCGATCTGACCCTGTGTTTCCCTTACGCCTGTGGTCCCCAACCTTTTTTGGGCCACGGACTGGTTTAATGTCAGAAAATATTTTCACAGACCGGCCTTTAGGGTGGGATGGATAAATGTATCACGTGACTGAGACAAACGTCAAGAGTGAGTCTTAGATGATGTAACAGGGAATCTGGTCATTTTTGAAAAATAAAACATCGTTCAGACTTAAATATAAATAAAATGAAAATAATGTAAGTTATTTTATTCTCTCTCTAAGGACAGGTACCAAATGGCCCATGGACCTCTACCGGTCCACAGCCCGGGGGTTGGGGACCACTGCCTTACACCATGTCTCCATGGCTCCGTGTGCTGCCCATTGCAACGCTAGAGTTACTGCAAACCCATGGGGCAACCCTTCGGTGTTGGCATAAGTGGGGGTGGAGCCACATGGGTGGGCAGGTCTCATGCTCCCTGGGATGACGGCTCCCTCTGAGAGTGACAACAAACACTCCTTCTTCCCTTGTCTCCCCCGTCCAGCCCCCGTATGGCCCCCAGAAGACAAGTGGCTGCTCTCAGCAGGCATGGCAGGGACAAGAGGCGAGGTCCGGGACAAGAAAGACAGGTACAGGTGGCAGCATCTCACAGGATGGGAGCAAGGCATTCATTCACTCACTCTCTCACTCTCAGCCAGCTGACATTATAAAACTACCTCTTAAATATACCAGGCGGGGAGGAAAATGAGGCAAAGGGACACTGGGCACAGATGCCGCCTTCCTGTTCCCGTGTCCCTGTGGGCTGTCTGGGAGGGGCGCCCCTCAGTCAGCAATGCCACTCCGGCAGTAGTCCTCTGCTGTCGGATTGTTACACAGCATCCGGCTCTTTTGATGCTGGACACACACTTCTATCCTCTTGTTGGTGTCTGTCCTTTCTCAGCTTTCTGCTCACCGTCCTGGGGTCCCAGCCCGGCCACCGTCCCAGATCAGCAGGGGTCCCCGTGGGCCGCCCTGAGCCCGACTTTCCTCCCAGGCCCCAGCGGTCCTCCGCCTGCCCCCAGGACACACTTCTTTCGTTCCTCGTACAGCTTGGCGCTTGTTCACCCTCTCCCCGAACCTCCTTACCCCCGTCCCTTCCCTTCCCTGGGGGTCTCGGCACTGGTGTTCCAGAGCAAAGGGGCCGGGCCAGCAGGCCTCCCACAGAGCCACGTGTCCCCACCCGTCCTGATCTCCCCCACCCCCGCACTACAGACAGCAGGCAGCCTTCCCCGTCGAAGCCGCTCCCGCCAGTGTGCCCAGCACCCCGTACCCCCTGCTCCTCAAGGATGTTCTGTCTTTTTTTTTTTTTTTTTCATTTTTCTGAAGCTGGAAACAGGGAGAGACAGTCAGACAGACTCCCGCATGCGCCCGACCGGGATCCACCCGGCACGCCCACCAGGGGGCGACGCTCTGCCCACCAGGGGGCGATGCTCTGCCCATCCTGGGCATCGCCATGTTGCGACCAGAGCCACTCTAGCACCTGGGGCAGAGGCCACAGAGCCATCCCCAGCGCCCGGGCCATCTTTGCTCCAATGGAGCCTCGGCTGTGGGAGGGGAAGAGAGAGACAGAGAGGAAGGAGAGGGGGAGGGGTGGAGAAGCAAATGGGCGCTTCTCCTGTGTGCCCTGGCCGGGAATCGAACCCGGGTCCTCCGCACGCTAGGCTGACGCTCTACCGCTGAGCCAACCGGCCAGGGCGACGCTCTGTCTTTATCTGACGTCTCCTACGGCCTCTCCGTCTCCACCATCTGCTCTTGAGCTCAAGGCTCTGCCCCTTTAAGACAAAAACGCCTCTCCTGACCCTGCACCTGCTGTGGCCATTGTCCCTTCCTTCTGAGTGTCTTGAAAGCAGTCCACACGTGCTCCCCTCCACTTCCTCGCCTCCCATTCACACGAGTCCCTACCAAGGCCACCGACAAGGCCAGC
The DNA here is from genome assembly GCF_036850995.1 of Saccopteryx leptura. NCBI lineage: Eukaryota > Metazoa > Chordata > Mammalia > Chiroptera > Emballonuridae > Saccopteryx > Saccopteryx leptura. Next base: position 68,589,163 of record NC_089513.1, on the reverse strand, counting down.
CCTCCCAGGGTCCTCCCGACGTGTCCACTCCTGGCTCCGTGGACGACATCAAGGTTGGCCTCGTCAGCCCAGGCCTTCCTTGCACGCCAGACGTAGCACGTCGGCTCCCCACCCTGATTCTGCTCCGACCTCTGCCACTTCAAAGCCAGCATGTTTCAAACAGGCCTTCCCATCCCGTGGCTTCTCTCCCTGCACGTCCTCTCGTCCTCCAGCCAGGCTGCCCTTCCCGGGGCTGCGGTAGCCCTGACCGGTCACTGCTCACAACTGCCTTGTACGTTAACGCGACATGAGGTGAGTAAGCTACCAAGAGACGAAGTCACCTAACCAAGGTCACACCGCCAGTAACCGCCTGAGCTGGGCTCTGAACCCAGAGAGGCTGGCACCAGAGTCCACGCCCTTACCCATTCCTCCATGGCCTCTTTGTCACCAAAGCCCGTGGGTCCTACTGCCTTAATAATTCAGCATCCCCGCCCCCCTGGAGCACTGCCTCCTAATGGCCTGGCGAACCTCAGCCTTGCTCCCTCTGGGTCACTCCTCAGCGGGTCTCTGCGTCCCTCAGGATGTCGGCGGGCACCCAGGCTGGGTTAGCAGAGCCGGCTCCCACCTGTCCAGCACCAGCACGCTAGAATCATGGTGGCCATATAATCCATCACCCTAACTGGGTGGATGGGCCTATTTATAACGAAGCTGGGCCAACAGGTGTGAGCTGGGACAGTCCCGGGCAAACCGGGATATGTGGTCACCCCACCTATCGTCCGCTCGGATCAAGATACTTGCTGTTCTCTGAACACACTGTGTCCCTGCACCTCCAGACCTCCGGACGCTCTATTCTCTCTTCCAGAAGAAGGCCATTTATCTTCTTGCAGGGGCTCTTCTCTGACGTCACTTCCCCTGGTTATACAAGACACCTTTCTCCTGTGTTCCTGTAGAATGCTCTCTGTGCAATGGGGAGCAATGTCATAGCCGCAGGGTCAGGTGTCGGGGCCAGGGAGCCAGACCACCTGGGGTTGAACCTCAGCTGAGCCGTGCACCCCACCCCCACCTGCTGCCGCAGCCCCCATCCTGTTTCCTTAGCCCCACCCCATGTCTTCGCTTCTCTGTAGACTGTATGGAATGGTCTACCTGAGACCTGCCTGGCAAATGCTCGTTAAGCACGGCCACTGTGGAGCATTTGCCATGAGCCGGGCACGATGGCCCACGTCACACACATCATCTCTGTGACTTAATTTTACAATTGGAGAAAACTGAGTTCCTTGCCCTGGGCGACCCAGCAGCGCTGGCAAGCGCCCGACCCCAGGTGTGAGCCGGCACATGCGGTGTGTCTGTGGTTTCTCCTAGATTGGGAGCCACCTGAGGGCAGAGCTGGCTCCTTCTGCCCCTGTAGCCTCTGCCTGGCCCAGTGCTGGGAACATTTACCGAATGAAGGAAGGAAGACACTCACAACCTGGGGACAAGGGGAAGGCATGCTCATGCACCATGCCTAAGTAAAATGCCAAGAATGAGTAGGGAGTGCTGTCAGAGGCAGGGTTAGGAGGCTAGCAGGGCTGAGGGAGGAGAGGTGCCTCCCTCGGGGGACAGAGGGGCACAGGGCCGCTTCTCACAGGACCTGGGATTTTATATCAGAGAGGGGAGGGGAGAGAAGAGGAGAGGAGAGGAGAGGAGGGGAGGGGAGGGGAGGGGAGGGGAGGGGAGGGGAAGGGAAGGGAAGGGAGGGCAGGGGAGGGGAGGGAGGAGACACCTTTCTATCCTGGAAGTCAGGCTTTAAAAACATGCACGGTACATACTGGGGAGAAGGGGAAACGATGTGCGTGTGTTTGTTTATTTGTGTTTTGTGCAATTTGGGCTCCTCTTATACTTCTCGTTCAAGATAAAAATAGCCCAAAGAACATAAACCTCCTTCAACCATTTCCATGTTCTTTTCTGGAATAAAAGCTGCAGGGAAGACAGCCCAGAATGCCATGGGCCCTAATGAGCGTTTACAGTAATTCAGCAACAGTGAAGATGTGCGTGCATGCGTGTGTGCGTGCGTGCATGCGTGTAGGGAGATCTAGGTGGGGGCTATCATATCAGTCCCCATTCCTGAGGCTAAGCAGCAGCAAATTAACAAAAAAATATTCCTACCAGGCCTCATAGGGCTAAAGAGTAAATATAATTATCCTTAATCAATACAGGCCCTTCAGCGCTAGCTAATGGCTGTCCTGGGCATAATTGTTCACAGCAGGTGGGAGGGAGGGCGGAGGGAACAGAGGCCTCCAGCTTCCCTCTGGCAGGGCAGGGTGTCCTGGAGCTGCGGGCAGGATCCCCGGGACGCGTGAAGGGGACAGTGGTCAAGGGGAAGCTCATGTGGTTTGTCCCAGATTGACTGAGCCGCTGCCTGGCAGGCTGTCCACACAGCCCCGTGGTGCCTTTGAGAACGCCCTTGGCTGGCCCTGTCCAGGGACCTGTCTGGGCCCTGCCCAACCTAGCATCTCTCTGGGCCGGTTCTGCTCAGCGTGTGGTGGCCCGGACCCTGCTTGGACTCATTTCTTCTGTGACAAGGCTCCCTCTGTTCTTTCAGGGACCAGATTTCTAGCCCCGTTGTGACGGGACTCCTGATCTGAGGCCGTGTCCCCATCCTGAGCCCTCCATTCCCTCCATCAGACCCTCCTGCGTGACCCAGCTCTCGCCTTTCTCAAGCAAAGGAGAGACGCCCCTCTCTCCGAGGGAACCAGCCAGAGAGCCCCGAGACGGCTGGTCCCCGAGACTGGCTGGCTCCTTCCTGCTGAGTCCTAGCACCATTTCCTCTGCAGGGCTGGCAAACAGCCGCTTCTCCTCCAACCAACCCCTGCCCAGGAATGTCACCTCTCTCGGTCCAGCCCTACCAGGCTCTGCAGAATTTCAAATCCCCTGGCACCTCGGCTGGCCTGTTCCCTGATTGCAGAAGCCCGAACTGCCTGATGCTAAAAACAGCATCTTCATCGGTGACTAAACAACCTTACACAGAGCAACCCTGTCCCCCCTGCCCAGTGTGCTTGGGGCCGCACGTCCCGAGCCCCTGCTCCCTCAGGAAGCTCCGGAGGCTGCGGGGGACCCCTCCGAGCCAGCACACAAGCCTCACTTTCCCTCGGAACATGCCCCCCCCCCCATTGTGAAAAGGACGATGACCAAGGTAGGGACATGTGATTCATCAGTCTCGTGACAATTATTCTGGGATGTTACCATGCACGGGCCCTGGGTCACGGCCGGGGAACCCCAGGAAGACGGCGAGGAGCTGCGGCTTGGCTCACAGAGACCTCGGGGGGATTCCGACTGGCTGGCTGGCACTGGCCGCAGACACCCACTGCACCAGCCGACTTCCCCATGTTTGTCTTCAACTAATACAAAACCTAGGGCCTGGGACAGTGACTGGTGACATCACTGGGGGGGGGGGCAGACACATGCCGGCTCCGTGTCCACATGCCCCCTGTACATGTCTATATAGGGCTCAAGCCACAGTAGCAAGATTGAACTGGGCGTGATTCTGTCGTGCAGCAAAAACTGCATCAGGTTTGCTCCCTGGGACAGTCACCTGGCACCTAAGAGGTCTGTCTTCAATGTTGGGGTCCCTGCGGCTCTCTCCTTGTATTGATATTTATTTCTGTCAACTTTCTGTATTGCCCAACTGTTTATGTCCTTACGAGCATCCCTACTGACTTTATAACCTGATACTTTTGACCTAGAAGCTCCTAATCATCCTTCAAAACTGTACTTGGACATGACTCTCTCTAGGAAGTCTTCCCTGAGCTGCTTTTCTCCCTACTCTCCATAAGAAATTGTTCCTTTCTCTCTGTATCTTGAAAAGGCTCTTCTTGTGCGGGACACACTCCACTGGCTTACAATGTATTTTTTTTTTTAATTTTTAAAAATTTTTGAAAATTTTTCTGAAGTGAGAAGTGGGGAGGCAGAGAGTCTCCTGTATGTGCCCGACTGGGATCCACCCGGCACGCCCACCAGGGGGCGATGCTCTGCCCATCTGGGGCATTGCTCTGTTGCAACCAGAGCCATTCTAGTTTTTGAGGTGGAAGCCGTGGAGCCGTCCTCAGCGCCCGGGCCAACTTTGCTCCAATGGAGCCTTGGCTGCGGGAGGGGAAGAGAGAGATAGAGAGAAAGGAGAGGTGGAAGCGTGGAGAAGCAGATGGGCGCTTCTCCTGTGTGCCCTGGCTGGGAATCGAACCTGGAATACCCCCACGCCAGGTCGCCGCTCTACCATTGAGCCAACCGGCCAGAGCTCCACTGGCTTACAATGTATTTTTTCTGTCTGTCTCCCCTCCAGACCAGGGCAATGATCATGTCTAATCATTTTGGTACCTTCTGAGTCTAGTGCCTCTGGTTATAGTTGCTGCTCAGTAAATGCCACTGAGTAGACGAGTGCAGTGAGGGTCTTCCTGCCTGAAGCACAGGCGCCTGAGTTTGGGAAGCACACGTTTCTACAAGCCCCCTAGTGCTCAGCATAGAGGCGCACGCGTGCCTCTGTGGAGTAGAGGGAGCGTCAGTCCTCTGGTTCTGCCCCCAAACTGTTCTGTACATGATGACAATCTTGACACTCTCACCACTAACCCTGGCAAATTTGGTCGCTCCCGTGTTCAAACCTCTGAAAATGCCCGTGTGATGGTGTTTATACCACTGTGTTGCAAGCACTTGCTCACATGGCTGTCTTCCCCACTAGACACGAGCTCCTTGGGGACTGAAGAATTTCTCATTCTTTGTATTTCCCACCCCAGCACCTAGTGGGGTGTCTGGCATAACGTGAGTGTACAGTACCTGCATATGAGTCACCACTGGGAGGGGGGCTGTGGCTATGGGACCGGGAGTGGCTCCAAGCTGGACGGAGACCCAGGACAGAGCCTGATAAGGTCCTCACAGAACAGCCTTGCCGAGAGCCACTGCCACTTACTGAGGGAAGTAAGAATGGCCACCCCCTTATTTTGGCTCCCCGTTGCCTCCTCTTGTGGCTGTCCCGGAGCGCCCAAGAGTACTGGAGTCATCAGTCTTTATAGTGCCACTATCTGGATAAGTGACTATCTGTGGAGGTCAGGGAATATGGGGGACACAGGCTTGGGTTTCTATCACAGAGGGTTAATGGGCATCCCTCCTTTCTGTCATCTCAACCATCTCTTGCTCAATATTAATCAGGCGCCCACTATGTTTAAGTCCTTGTCCCAGGTGCTGAAAGCACTCTACCGGAAAGCGAGACTGAGTGCTTAGTGGCAGTCATCTTTGGAAAAAACTCGGCAGAGAGAAGATGGGGTCAGGGCTGGACCAGCAACGCAAATCCAGGAACCATAAATTACAGATGCCAGGAAAACAGTTTCAACACTGTCAGGGCAGCCCGAAGCTCTCCAAGGCGCCTGCTTCCGGCACACCACGCGGCTAGACGCCTATCTGGCAGCCAGGGAGGGCTAGCGGGTACGCGCTCAGCACTGGGCGTCGGAGATCTGCGTGCGTCGGCCCAGGTGGCTCCTGGCCCAGTGCTGGGATCTGTCCCCAGCACCTCGCTGGAGGGTAATCATTTTAATAAATCTGAATTGTGGGACTCCTGCCTGTGAGCGCAACTGAAGTTGAAACCATAATCCAGACAGAGGGGCACGCAGCTGCACCGGGTTAATTACGCGCGCGCCAAGCATATGGCGGCGCACCTCCAGACCAGCAGGAGGAGGGCGCGCTCTGGGATGCAATTAGCGCTTGTGCATGCATAAAAAATGAGCCAGCGCCTCCCCAAGAAAAGGAAAACTGCTGAAGTCACAACCTCAAACCTGTGTAATGACAATTCCAGTTGCACCACTTCGTTTTAAAAAAAAGTTGACACCTCCGCTCACACGCAGGTTGGCTAGCCGGCGGAGAAATACGTTTCCACCACCGCCCTGCCCACCTATATCCTCCACTTCCACGTCCCCTGCTCTCTCGCAGGGCATCCTTCCCTTCCCCACAACCCCGGGCACCACACAATAATGCTGGTCCTCCAGCCGGATCCAACGAGTAGCCCATTATTCTCAGAATAATAGTAACAGCATGAATGTGCCGACTCTGGCGTTTTCCATGTTGTACGGACTGCTCCTCAGGGCAAGGCTGGGAGGCGGGTCATAGTATTAACCCCGCCGTCCGCCGTCCGCCGTCCACCGTCCGGGTGGGGGAAGCCGAGGCTGGGGAGCGATAAGCCGTGCAAAGCCAGCAGACAGTCTGACCCGAGGGCGTCCCATCGTGCTCGAGGACGTGGAAATGGAGAAACGAGGCTTGAATCCCAGCCTCAGCACTTCAGGCGGCTCATTTAATCTTTTTTGAGTCATTTCATTTTTCCTCTGAAAAAAGGTGATAATAAAACTCATCTCCGGGCTGTTCTGATGTAGGGATGAAACGAAACCATGTCTGTGAAAGGGACAGACAGGGAGCAACCCTCCATCAAGGTGTGGTGGATGGAAAGGCATAGTGATTAGGGCCCGGAAGTCAAATCGGAGCCACGGGGGTCAAATCTCCTCTCCTCACCTACCCTCCCTCCCTTCACCTCTGCTCAAAGGGCTGCCTGACCACCCTAATGTGAATTACAACTCCCCCCACGGGCACACGCTGATTGGAACAAGGAAGATGTTCACTAGGCGTCAGTCGAATGGGTTATTATTCCAAGGTTCTTTGAGTCTGACAAGGCCCAGGGGGTCTGTTGGAAGGTGAGGCCCTCTGATGTTCCCTACACTAAATTTGGACGCACTACCGCTCACAGAGGGTCCCAGCCGAGGTGGACGTCTTGCTCAGAGCAGGGTCCCAGCTGAGGGGGAGGTCTTGCTCAGAACAGGGCCACTCGCCAGAGCAGGCACCAGGAATGTTGACACTATTCAAGAGCCTTCCTGGCTGGGGGGTGGGATTGGCAGATAGAACACAGGACCTCCAGTTAAACTTAAATTTCAGATCAACACGGATCATTTTTTTAGTATGGGCATGTCCCATATTTGGGACATACTTATACTGAAAAGGTTATTCATTGTTCTGTTTTTATTTGCTAAATCTGGCACCTCTAGCTGGGGATGTGTCTGCAAGGAACCCTGAGGAGATGCATCAGGAAGACCCCGCGGGCCACTACCATGTATTTATTCTCCTCGGCTGTGGCAAGGGGGTGCTGAGGGAGGGGCTTTTGTGAGCTCAGAGGCCAGAGAAGGTGTCTGGGGACGTGGAAAGGGTGAGGCCCTGACCTGTGCCACAGGCGGAGGCTGGTTCTCTGGGGAGCGGGTAGAAAGGGTGAGGATACAGGTATCGTCCATGTGACACAGTCATCTCCGCTCTTAGTTGCTGTTGGCTACGAACATGCCTCTCTCACTGCAAATGCCTACATCCAATCATCTCAGGCAGGTGTCACCCCCACTTCAGAGGTGTGGGGATAAAGGCCCAAGCCACCCACAGCACCGTCTGTGTCACCCGGCTGGTGAGCTGCTGCGTCGCGGCTCGGAACCTCCTTCTGCTGGACTCGTGCCTCGTCTGTGCAGCGAGTGACGCTGAGCAGCCGGAGAAGCCCACGAACACTACCTCCCGCACGCGTGTCCTCGGCAGAGCTGGGTGCTTGCAACCCCGAGGTCAGCCCTGCAGCCCGGATTCCCACGCCCCCGTGCCCAGTCTCCGTGATGACCTGCTGGGCTGCTCTCATCACCACTGGGCCACTCCGGGAAGCCAGGGTCTTTAGGGCCATGGGGGAAGCCGGCTGAGGTCAAACTCAGACTGACATCTCAGACGCAGAGATGCAGCTCCTCACCAGGCTGCAGGCCGGGCGTGGGAACCACTGCCTCCCCTCTCCCATCAGCACGTTCTGGGCTCCACGGCCTGGGCTGCTTCTCCACCCTGCAGTGCCCCAGGTGTCCACAGGGGCAGGCTCCGGTCCTCACCATTCTGCTCTATCCCCCTCTTCTGGGCAAGCCCACCGGTCTCCCTCCTGAGTATTAAAGAGTTCTTGGTGCCCATTATCCAAAAGCTAACTAATCTCACCCACCCTCCAAGGGTCAGAGAGGCATGTTCTAGCAAGTGAGACGCAGGGGTGACTAATCACCAGCCTATAATTACTTTTCACACCCTCGCTGCGTCTCAAGGGTCCTCTTTGAGCAAAGAGTGTGTCTCTTATGCTAATGGTCACATACCAGGCAGGTGTGGAAGGGCCACAGAGGATTATACAAGAGCAAGGAGGCTGCCGGGACCTTGTTCCAGACTGAGGGACTTGGGGAAAGCTTGGAGGTACCCTTCCTTGTGGAACGGGCCAGAAACAGCACCCTCCTCTCCATCTGGGTCTGGAAAGCCCGTACATCTCGCTTTCCCATGACCTCCTCCTGCAGCCCACCACCGACAGATGGCGCACTCAAATGAGGGCAGCGGGAAGGCTGATGGAAATGTCTCTATAGAGGTACAGGCAGGGTTTGCTGAAGCCACAAGGGATAACACAGTACCCACGGCAAGTAAAGCAGGGCTGTCAGCAACCCTCAGCCAAGGGGATGAATGGAGGGAGGGAGGGAGGGAGGGAGGGAGGGAGGGAGGGAGGGAGGGAGGGAGTGGTACCAGAACCCAGGGAGACTCATCAGAAAGGGGCCCCTGGAGGGGAGCTCTGGCCTTCAGTGTGGGACAGAGCCAGTCCATGGGGACTCGCAGAGGTGACTCACCAAGGGGACATCTCCAGTTTTCTCTCCTTCCTCCCTCCCTCCCTCCTAGCCGTTGCCAGGACTCCTCATTGGCAAACCCAGCGGAAGCAGAGAGCCGGGAGGTGAAGACAGCGTGGGGACCTGGAGGAGCCCTCTGGCTCCCCTAGGGAGTCCCTCCTGATGAATAACTATGGGGACTGGGCTTTCATCCTCCACCCGATCGATCGATCGGAACAGGGACTGAGAGGCAGGACAGCGGAGGGTGTTCTGTTCTACGCAGTGCATTCTGTGAGGGCATCGATGAGCTGTGTGAGGAGAGGCTTTGAGAAGTTCCAGGAAAAGGGACATATAATTTGCTCTCAGAAGACCTTGGGACCTTGAACCCTTGTGCGTGACCTTGGGGAAGTCACGTACCCTCTCTGAGTCTGTGTCCTTGTCTGTGGAGTGAAATACGGACCACCCAAGCCCGCTGGGAGGACTGCACAGGGTAGCGCGAGGGAGAACTCGCTGCACAGTGCAGGCGCGCAGTAGGTGCACAGTAGGCGCGCAGTAGGTGCGCAGTAGCCTGACCCGAATCTAAGGGCCAGCGGAAGGGCGCCTGGTGACCTGTGCTTCCTCCCTGTCCGAAGCCTCCACCTGCGGCCATCCCCAGCCACCCTCTGGCCGGAGCTGCCTCGCAGGTACGATCCCGAGCCTCTGCCCAGCCTGGTGTCAGCCCCAGGAAGCCGGCTGCTAGCCCTCCCTGCCAATTTCCATGGCAACACTCAGCATTGAGCCAGTCCCAGCATCCGTCTGCTTGCTGACGAGTACTGACTCCATGTCCCAAAGGGTCTGCGCTGAGCAGGAGGGAGCTGCAGGCCAGATGGGGGTGGGGGTCAGAGGAGGGAGGACGCCCCTCCCTGCAGGGCCCAGCCCTGGACACCCCGGGCGAGCAGCTCAGCAGGGCAGGGACAGAGGGAAGGGCCCTCTGGCCTGGGAGGAACTGCAGCTGCCTGTCGACACCCTTAACTGGAGCACGATTGCAGCAGTTAGGAGCTGGAGGGTGTCTCGTGTTTATTTATGTACCTTTCACACAGTCTTTCTGTGCCCGTCACAGTCGTCACTCTGCCCCCCCCCCCGCCGCGCAGTTCCTGGGTGCCCACCCCGTGCCTTCTCTCATCTCATAGCCTCGTTTACAAGTGGTAAAGGAACATCTGTATGACGTCGTACAGTTCACCAAGCGCTTTCCGTCCGTCCACCGCCTGTGTGCGTGTCCCAGCAGCCTGGCTCGCTCGCTATTATTACCATCACCCCCATTTACAGATGCTTGGCGCCCCAGGAGAGAGGGGAGGCTGGCGTAGCCCTGGGCTCGGCGGAGGGCAGAGACCCTGCGGGCAGCGAGGAGAACGGGGTGGCTCACTGTGTGCCTGGGCCCCAGGGAGTGGGGACCAGAGACAAAGTGTCCCCATGGCTGACGGAGGGGCCTTCTCAGAATGAGCTGCTGTCCTCCGCCTCCTCTGGCTGCGTGCCAGGGGCTCCTCTGCCCACGACACAGCAGGGAAAGAAATGCCCATCACTATGGGGGGGGGGGTTGCCGCAAGAACAGTTGGTAATTGTTGCCACCTCAGCAAACCCATGCCTGGTCCGGGGCTCCAGGGGACTCCAGCTGCCCTAGAGGAGGAGCCCATTCAGGGGTGTCCAGAGCACTCCCGGCACGCCCCCTTTCTCAGCGGAAGGGCCGTCCCGGCTAGAGGGGGCCTCGCCTTGTCCACGTGTGCCTTCTCTGGCAGGCTTCCCCCGGCCTCCCTACCTAAAAGCGCCCTGTCCACAACTCTCCATCTTCTTACAGGGCTTTTCTTAATAGCACGCGCTCACCCCAACGATTTATGGTGTTCATTTCATTCCTGTCAGTCCCTCCCACTGGGATAGAATTTTCATAAGGGAAGGGCAGGGCACTAAATTAAATTATTTCCTCACCAAATATATAAGTGAATGAGTGAAATAAACTTTGGGAAGGTTCGTTTCACATTTATAAGCACCTACTGTGCACCAGGCACTTTTATTTATTCATTTTTAGAAAGGAGAGAGAGAGGGGAAGAGAGAGAGAGGAGAGAGAAAAGGTGGGGAGGAGCAGGAAGCATCAACTCCCATATGTGCCTTGACCAGGCAAGCCCAGGGTTTCGAACCGGCGACCTCAGCATTTCCAGGTCGACGCTTTATCCACTGCGCCACCACAGGTCAGGCACACCATGCACTTTTATTAGGGATATTTTTAAAAAGTCTTTTAATCTTCACACTAACACTGGGAGACAGCTCTTGGTACTCCGGTGTCAGCAATGAGAAAACCGACCTTCAGAAGGGTTACGTGACTTGCCCAAGATTATACACCAGCTGCCCTCCCTGTTCATCATCACGTGAGAGGCGCCGTCGAGCTCATGGCTGCCTGTTAGCGTGCCTGTGCGTCGCCTCACCTCTCCCCGCCCCACGACACACAGACACAATCGCCAGGTCTTGTCCACTCCACCTCTAGAATGGACAAGCTCACCCCTTCTCCTTGGCCCTTTTCCTAGGCCCAGCCACCCTCACCTCTCAGGGCTGCCTTGCCTCGACCACTCAGGGTCTCAGTTTTCTCCTCTGTAAAATGGTTCAACAACCCTGAGCCAGAGGCCCTCCCAAGGCTTACCGAGTAAGGTGACCGGCCACCGTGGTTGGCAGGGCTGCATTCTGATTTTTGTGGGCCCCTTGCCTTCATAGTCTTCTTCCTCCACAAAGGTATGAATACTTATACGTTAGGACTGCCCTGTTATACAGACTAACACAGACTCCAGGCTGGAGCGATTATTATATAGCCGTTATCGTCATTTCAATATTTTCTTTTGAATAAAAATATTAAAATAAAAACATTTTTGTGGGTCCCTAAAAGTATTGTCGTTGCAAAGCACTGTGTCTGCTGTGCCAGCTGGACTGGTTGGCTCTGTTGGCTTTAGAATGAAAAGCCCTGCATACAGGAAAACTGTCAGCCTGGGAAAACTGGGACAGCTGTTCACTCGGCGACAAGGCCTCCCTTGGTCTGGCCTCCACTGCCTCTCTGAGCTCAATGTCTACTCCCTTCCCTTGGCTAGTTCAACCCAGAGACACAACTTCTCCTGCTGGTCCCTGATCAAACTGGGCACATCCTGCCTCAGGGCCTTTGCACTGACTCCTCCCTCTGCCCGACATAAACACTTGGCTAACTTTATTCAGGTCTTTGCTCAAATGTGACCTCATCAGTATAGCTTTCTGTGACCCACTGATGCAATAGCTCTTACTGGTCTCCCTTCCTCCCATGGACACACGTCTACTTCTTTCTCCAGCAGCCAGAGTGACCTTTCAGAAAAAGCAAAGTGATCATGTCTGCCTCTTGTTTTAAAATATTTTTTGGTTCTCACTGCTTTTAGAAGATCCAGACTCCCCGGCATGACCTACAGCCCTGATCGCTAATGCTGTATTACAAGCCGCTCCTGGGAGACATGCCGGGCGGGAGCTGCAGTACCGACCCCTCGGAAGCTCCCGATTCCCAAGGCCCTCAGTGCCCAGCCTGCACTGGTCACCTGTGAGAAGCTCTCTGGGGGCACCTGAGCACTAGGATGCCAAGGGAAGGCTTGGAACTGGTGCTGATGGGAAGTAAATGGGTGGATGGGAGGAATGTGTGAGCCCCTACGAGTCTGGGGTTTTTCTCTCCCCCTGAGCTCAGCTGGAACCTCTGGGGAGACCCTGAGGACACTGGGCCCTGCCTGGCAAGGGAAGCAGTGCCAGGACTTTTCGTGGAAATATTTGCTTTGCTTTATCTCTGGGCATTGGTGGGGGCTAGACAGTGCTTTCCAGACACCACAGAACAGGGAACTTACAGGATCTAGGAAGTGCTTCCTTGTGTCCACCCTGCATCTTGCCTGCTGCAATTTCACTCCTCAGTGGAAGCAGAGAGCCAGGAGCTCCTCCTGCCACAGAGCTCTTTGTTTCCAATGAGATCTGGGTCCCAACAGAACAATACAAATGAACGCTTATCAAGCCTTTCACGTGTGCCATCTGTTTTTAGCACTTACGTGCCTGAAGTCATCTATTCCTCACGATAGCCCTAGGAGGTGGGTCCTACTGGGTCAGAGTTTGGAGCTCTCATCTCCCAGGAGGTGTGGAGATGCCTGCCCCCACCCCAGCGCCTTTAGGGAAGGAAGAAAGAAAGCCTCTTCCTTCTCCAGGAAAGCAAGCTGACCCCAAGGACAACCGGGGACAATCCGAGGAGACCACCTCATTGGTGCTGTCCTGTTACAGCAACGCCCGGAGTTGCCACAGCCCCACGGTCTTAGGCACCACCACCAGCAGTGATCAGAACAGGGCCTGGAATATGTAGGCTCTTAAAAAAACATGTGGCGACTTCATGAATTTACTGAGCACCTACTGAGTGCCAGGGCTCCGCAAGATCATTTTCACACACGTCGTCTCACTGGAGCCACACAAAACCCCCAGGCAGAAGCTGTTGTGAATTCTATCTAACAGATGAGGACATGGCGGCTCAGAGAAAAGAAATAGCTTTGCCTGACCTGTGGTGGCGCAGTGGATAAAGCGTCAACCTGGAAATGCTGAGGTCACTGGTTCGAAACCCTGGGCTTGCCTGGTCAAGGCACATATGGGAGTTGATGCTTCCTGCTCCTCCCTCCTTCTCTCTCTCTCTCTCTCCTTTCTAAAATGAATAAACAAAAAATAAAAAAAAAAGTACCCTTTAAAAAAAAAAAAGAAAGAAATAGCTTCACTGAGGCTGCACAGCTAATGAATGCTGAAGCTGAGATTTGTCCCCAGGACCGTCTGGCTGGCCTCTGACTGCTCAGGTGCTTGGTTAATGCTTGTTCGGTGGCTAATGCGAACTGGGCTGCCAACAGCTCCACCTGGGACAGAAACAACATCCCGAGTCCATCCCTGGGGGAAGAGGCATTCTGGAAGCATCCATATTGCTAACCGGCGATCTAGGCTCCCAACTTCCCTCCCAGCCCTATCCGTGCTTGAGCTGCTGCTGGGAAATCGTGAAATCGTGAAATCGTAGTGACAGATCCAGCTTATTAGTCCCCAGGAGGAGCCCGTGATTATGTCTGCCTCAGCAGGGAGGTGACCTCTTCTCTGTCCTTGCCCCGTGACAAATGAACTCTCCTCTCTCATTCAGGTAGCTCTGAGACACCACCTCCCCCACGAAGCCTTCCTGGATTGACTAGATGTCAACAGTAGGCTAACAGAGATCCTTTCATCCATCCAGAGAAAGCTTGGGGCCAAGATTTCAAGCTGGCGCCCATCCTGTCTTCTTGGATTATGGATGGGACGTCTCTCTAAAGGTTTAGGTTCCAGCAAGGAAGTCTCCCTATTGTTCTAGAAGGAAGTTCTCTTACAAGTAGGAGCTGCGGGTAGAGCCTGTCTCACCAGCTCCCATTTCCAAAGGACCTTACGGGGTAAGCACACTAGTGGAGGGGAGCCTCGCGAAAAGCCAAGGGAGAGAAGGGTTGGTGGCGGGGGCGGGGGGAGTGAGAAGTAGATGGTACAGATAACAATATTTGGGGGCGGGGGGAGAAGCTTCCTTTATTTTTTATTTATTTATTTTTTATTTATTTATTTTGTTTTTTGTATTTTTCTGAAGCTGGAAATGGGGAGAGACAGTCAGACAGACTCCTGCATGTGCCCGACCGGGATCCACCCGGCACGCCCACCAGGGTCGACGCTCTGCCCACCAGGGGGCGATGCTCTGCCCCTCTAGGGCGTCGCTCTGCCACGACCAGAGCCACTCTAGCGCCTGGGGCAGAGGCCACAGAGCCATCCCCAGTGCCCGGGCCATCTTTGCTCCAATGGAGCCTTGGCTGCGGGAGGGGAAGAGAGAGACAGAGAGGAAGGAGGGGGAGGGGTGAAGAAGCAAATGGGCGCTTCTCCTATGTGCCCTGGCCGGGAATCGAACCCGGGTCCCCCGCACGCCAGGCCGACGCTCTACCGCTGAGCCAACCGGCCAGGGCCTGAGAAGCTTCCTTTAAAAAGAGAAAGGAAGTGCTTCCCAGGGAGGCTCTGCTGAGTGTCCCTGGAGAACCTCAAACCACCTGAGTCCAGCCTGGGTTCCCATGAAGACGTGCCCTAACTCCAGGCTCAGATTTCGGCACACGGAGGCACTGACGTTTAGAAGTGAGGAATCTTCCAGACTTCGTGCAAATCCCTTTCTCTTCCTTCCCTCAGCACAGTCTCGGGAACTTGGAATCATAAGGTTTATGAGAAAACTTTCAAAGCCTTCTTCTATAGAGAAGAACACTGAGGTCCTAAGCCTTGCCTCAGGCCTACTCCTCCCGGTGCCCTGCCCGAGGGAGGCCAGAGGCAGGAAGTCGTGCTGTCCCCTGCCTGCTCGGTCCCCACTGCCCGCGGCAGCATTGCCAGGCTGGCAGCGCAGGGCTGGGGTGCAGGGAGGGCTCTACAGGGAAGGAGGGCCTGCAGGGCTGGGGCAGACACCAGTGACAAGAGCAATTTATTTCTCGGGCACAGATTAGACGGCAACTGAGAACTTCTCCCTCTGCCATCCATCAGCAGGGCCGCCTCCAGCAGCCTCCTTGGGGTCAGGAAATTTGTCTTGACTGCACTGCTCTGCCACTTGATTTGGGCTCCTGTGGCTCAAGTCCTGCCACAGACCCCCAAACTAGCAGACAGAATCAAACCAAAAAGATTATTCACAGAGTTGATACCGCATAATCTGCATCCGACCGCCCCCGCCCCAGACTGCACAGACCTGACGCATTTCGTTGGTGTCTGCAGGGAGCAGGGGCCGGGGAGGGAGCAGCTCCTGGAGGCTCTGCCCAGGTGTCCGGGACCCTTGGGATCTCCCCAGCCTGTGTTGACAAGACAGCGCTGGCTGAGAGTACTAGTAGCCGAAGGGGGAAGCGAGCTGTTTCCATAAAGAGCCAGGGTGTAAATATTTCAGGCTTGCTGGCTGTCACAACCACTCAGCTCTGCCCCTGTAGTGAGGAGGCCGCCACACACAATACAGAAACGAACAGAGCAGCCATGTTCCAGTCAAGCTTATTTACAAAACACAGGTGACTGGCCCATGGGCCAAATGCTAATGTTCCCAAACCCTGCGGAATTGGGAGAGACTATCTTCTTAATAGGATTTATCAGTTAAACATGATGATAATTTGTACAATGAAAAACTGTAAATGAAGCAATGGGGCCGTTGAAGTTGACCCTAAATCTAAAAGGGTGAGCCTACACATTGTCCCACCACATGTCAGAAACCAGGGAATCTGCTCTTTCCTGGACTTGGGGCTTTTATCTCTAGGAACGCCCATACTCGACACTGCACAGAAGTGTGTAGGAGTTCAGAAAACAGGCTCTGGAGTCAACAGTCTTTACTCTATTACTTTTAGTTCTATGACCTTAACCTCACTTGTCTCAGTTTCCTCCTCTGTAAAATGGGGCAATAGCTGTCCACCCACACGGCGGCACTGTGAGGCTGAATGAGTTACTGTAGAGAAAGCACTTGGGAGAGTGCCCGGCGCATGGTCAGTCCTCATATGTAACTGTTGCCAGATCCTGGTTACGCTTCACACACCCTGACCAGAGAGAGGCTGTCTGACCTAGAATGTGAGAGGTGGAGGTGTGAGGACACTGCTCCTGCCAGGTGGGAAATAGGTCCCCATCCAGACCCCTTGGCACTGGACATTTGGGATTTCTGTTTTTGTCTATTTCAATTAGTAAAATACAAATTCTGATGTTTCCCTAGGACCCAGTTATCTGGCTTTTTAAGGGCTAAACAAAGATGAACAAATGGAGACCTTTCCTATCTCCAGCCCTCTTTACATGTAGCTGGAAAATAGTTGCCTGGCTCTCCCCATCCCCCAGACCTCAATTGTCCCTGGCTGCCGCTGAACTGGCCTCTACTAGGACATGCCTGGGACCATGGAAGGTATCTCAGGAGAAACTTCCGACTTGGCAAGCTCAGGCAGTTTCCCAGCAGTCCACAGCCCTGACCTCACATAAAGAGAGGCAGGAGGAAGGGCAAGTTTTCCAAAGAGAAGTAGAATAATGTGCTTATCTGTCTATGCGTTTGTGTGTGCAGGGTGAGGGGAGGGACACAGGCGACAATACGGTCAGAGAGAAAGCTCACGTACAAGACAGGCACAGTGTGACACTGTAGACAGATAGGAGGTGGTGGAAATAGGAGAAAATAGGAGACAGGAAAGAGGAGAAACAGGAGACAGATACGGGGTGGTGGTGGTGTATGCATCAGGGCAACCAGGAAGTCCGCGACTCACTTTGGGTTTAACGGGTTGCTGGCCATGGTGCTGAACCCTCGAGCCCTATCAAGGCGAGGCGGGTGAACCATGCTCTGACTTGAAGCCGTCAACAGGCACCAGATTCCTCCTTGTATTGATAGTTATCCAGTTCCCACTGGATACTCTGCCAGATAGTTGCCACGTGCTCTCACGCATATTATCTCATTTAATCACACAACTTCCTAACACAATAATTCAAAGAACTGCCAGTGTCTTGCCTTCAATTACTCAAACCAAACCATAGTTGGGAACGGTACTTGGTTAAAAGTATCTTCCTCTGTTATAAGGACCTTAAAAATAGGCAAGCAGGGGGAAGGGGAGAGACCTGGTCTCCTGTTACATTTAAATGATGACCAAAGGGGTTAGGGCTGCACAGAGAGTGAGCCAGCATGGGTTTTGAGGGATATGTCCCATGAGGACACAGGGACAGGGTTCTGGGGAATTTCAGGCATTGCTGTGCATAGCATCTTCCACAGAACATAGAAATAGTGTATCCAAAGAGAACTATATATTTTGTGAGTGCAAATCATTTTGGAAATAGAGTATATTGACCATTTTATTTTTATTTAAAAATGTTTAATTGTAACAGATTTTATTTTTTAGGGCAGATTTAGGTTCACAGCAAAATCGAGAGAATACCATTTCATTTTTTTCTGTGTTGTTTCGCTGGGTTTGTTTGTTTCTTTAAACATACACCCAGTGGCTGAAAGGCTATTTTGGGTCAAAAACAAGGTGTGACTCTAATGTATTAAGGCTGCCTTTGCTATTTAATTCCTAAGTCTGTCCTAATGGTCATTTCCAGAGAGGACTCCTCTGCCAATGAGCAACACCAGCCCCACTGAGTCAGGCATGCAGCCTCCCAATGGTCATTTCCAGAGAGGACTCCTCTGCCAATGAGTGACACCAGCCCCACTGAGTCAGGCATGCAGCCTCCCAATGGTCATTTCCAGAGAGGACTCCTCTGCCAATGAGCGACACCAGCCCCACTGAGTCAGGTATGCAGCCTCCCAAGGAAACCCTCTGAAGGGCACAGCAATCCTTTAAATGCACAACATGAAGGGATTTCTGCGTGTGTTTATTTTAAACAAATCTTATTGCTTTCAAGTCCTTACTCACCTGTGTGACCTTGGATGAGTTACCTAACTTCTCAGTGTCTCTGTGTTTTCATCTGTAGACTGGGGATAGTGGTCATTGCTAATGCGTTGATGCAAAATATGTGCTTGGATCAATGCCTGGCCCAGAGGAAGCATGCAGTCCCTGGTCACTCATATTGGTTCTACCACACACCCTCTTGTCCTCCATCTTCTAGGAACATCCCTGGGTAGAAAACCCAGTGAGTTAAGCCTTGTTCGAAAACTTGGTCCAAACTCTAGCATCAGGAAGGTGCTCAATACAGGCAGTCCCCAGGTTTTGAATGAGAGAGGTTCTCTAAGTTTTTTTAAAATTAAAATATTTTTTGTAAAAGTTATTGATTTTTAGAGAGGCAGGGGGGGGGGGGAGAAACATCAACTCATAGTAGTTGCTTCCCATATGTGACTTGACCAGGCAAGCCCAGGGTTTCGAACTGGCAACCTCAGCATTCCAGGTCGATGCTTTATCCACTGCGCTATCGGAAGTCAGGTTGTAGGTCTGTTCTTCAGTTGAATTTGTATGTAAGTTGGAACAGGTACATTTACCTATTAAATGCAACTTAGATGTTTGTCTTAACATTTTATTTCTTTTTACCTTCCTGTGCATAAAAATACTTCAACATTTTCAAACTTACAGAACCTATCTTGTTTAAAACCCGGGGACAGTCTGTACATGTCTGTTGATCTAACTAGAACTAAACGAGGCCCTTTAGAAGCTTAAGGGTTTGCATTAGGATTTACTGAAAACAGAAAATTCTCTTGGGTCTATTTCTAAGATTACCATTTTTGGGTATTCTCTGAATATGCAGGGCATCCCAACCTAACTGGGTGAGACTGCCGTTGGAAGACAGGCAGGCCATAGGGTCCTTTCCCTGTGGGGACACCTCTCACTGCCATTTCCCTGGGGGTCGGGGTGGGACTCTTCCTGTCATACCAGAAAGCAGAACTTGCTCAAGTGTTAGCCTTTGAGACTTTTTTATTTGTTTATGTTTTGAGAGGAGGGAAGATACAGAGACAGACTCCCACATGTGTCCTGACCGAGATCCACCCTGTGACCCCAGTCTGGGGCTGATGCTCTACCTATCTGGGGCCATGTTCACAACTGAGCTATTTTCAGCACCTGGCCCAGAGGAAGCATGAGGAGGCTTGATGAAGCCATCCTCAGTGCCCAGGGCCGACGTGCTTGAATTAATTGAGCCATGGCTGCGGGAGAGGAAGAAAGGAAGGGAGGGAGGGAGGGAGGGTGAGAGAGAGAGAGAAGTGAAAGGGGGAAGGGTGGAGAAGTAGATGGGTGCTTCTCCTGTGTGCCCTGACCGGGAATCGAACCCAGGACATCCACATGCTGGGTCAATGCTCTGCCACTGAGTCAACCGGCCAGGGCCATGTTTGAGATTTAATCCCCCTTCTCCTAGTGTCATATACACATCTAAGAGTGAAAAGGCTTAAAAAAAAAAACTCAAAGGACAGATTTTTCCAGTAAAAGTATTGCAGGCACCACAATAAAAGTGGATAGGAGAGTTTTAGATCTTTTGTAAGGAATTCTGCACAGTCCTCTGGGCACAGTGCAGATCCTAGCATTGGTTAAGACAGACCTCAGTGCGAGACCATCTGCAGCTCCAACTCTGGTTCCAATATACACAGAGTGTGTGACTTTGAGGAAGCTGCACATGGCCCTGTATCTTGAGGCCTCATCTGTCCACCGGGGATAGACCTGGTATTGATCTCATGGGGCTCTCGCCAGGGCTCAGTGAAGGACACCCATAATGCGCTAGCAGAGTGCCTGCTGCAGGAAGCTATCTGTAAGGGGTCCCCATTCTTACTTTAGGTGGCTAACAAACAGCAGCTACCCCAGCTCTGAGCCAAACATTCTGCTAAAGCACTTTCTTCACATTATGTAACTGGAACTCTGCAATAACTCTTTGAGGTATTATTCCCATTTTATAGTTGAGGAGACTGAGGCAAGGGAATTTAGGAGGTTTTATCCCAGAGTCACACAGCTATTAAGTGGAGAACCAGGGTTAAGACCCAGATGCTTTGACTCCAAAGCTCGTGTCCTTAGCCTCACGCGGGTCCCCTTCCGGAAGCCACCCATGGTGCCCACAGGCCCCCTTCCAGCCGGACACCAGCAGCACCTGACCAAAGTCAGAAAACCCTTTCCCCTTTCCTTCCTCTATTATAACATTTCTTTTCCAAAAGGAATGTTTGACATTCATAGACTGCAGACCTTTTCCAGTGAGCTCATGAGACACAGAAACGTACAGCTGTCAGAATACCCAGCAGAAACAGAGCCCCCGGCCCGAGCCGCAGGGCCCCTAGGAGTCCTGGGTGCCTCCTAGCCTTTCTTCCAAATTGGTCCCCCGGCCTGAACTCTCTCCTTCGTCACAGCATCACCTTGCTGTCTCCATCCTCAGTGTCACTACGGATCTTTAATGAGCCGGGGCTGTGGCCGCGTGACATGCACCAGCCCACGTATTCTCCTAGGGATCTCGCCGCCCCTGATTACAGACCAAAAACAGGGAAAGAGGAGCTAAGACAAAAGGCCAACAAGGATCACGGAGGGGTCGAGATGCAGAGACGGGAGTGGAGCTGAACGGTCTCTCTCATCCACCTCTGCATGGTGGATCCTGCCAGTGTCTGTCTGCACACGACACTGGCTGAGCTGATCAACGAACCTGAAGCTCAAGGCCCCAAGAGAGGCAGGTTTCTGTACGCTCAGTCGGGAAGCAGACAGGCCTGAACCAACACAGGGACCATCCCCCGGGTCCTGGACCCTGACGGGGATAGTATTTCATCTAGAAAAGCTTGTTTCCAGAGCACATTCTCTTGGCCGCTAGTGTCTTCACTGCCTCTTGGTAGCTGTGGGAATTTCAAACCCCAGCAGGCAGGATCCCAGAAGTCACTTTTATTATTTCATGTTTTCCCCAGACACCAGAGTCACATCTCTCCTATAGACACGCACGATTCCCTAGCGGACCGTGGGCACAGGCTTGACAGGGGAGATTTTCAGCTACGGGAAGTTCTGGGGGAGGGCCCTGGGCATGGCAGACCCTGAGAGCTGCCAGTCTGAGCTGGACTCCCCTCATTCTGATGCTGGGCACTGGAGTCACTCTGCCACTGACTCAGACTGCGCCCAAATTAAGAGGACAGATGGCCACTCGAACACGGGAGGAAATGACTGGGGAAAATCAAGGTTTACGGCTTTAATTAGAGTGCTGGCTGGTGTTGGCACCATTTTGAAGACATGGGCATCAGGAAGATGTGGGCATTCAAAGGGGGGCACTGCTTGGAGAGCTTTCAGCGAGGGTACCTTGTTTAGAGATTTAGAATGGCAGCCATGTAAGCCAATGAGAGATTTAGAATGGCAGCCATGTAAGCCAATGAGCAGGGCGCTAGTGGGTCTCCTTGTCTAACATGGAACATGGGATTGCACTTAGTGAAGGATGAAAAAGACACACAAAAAAGAAAGGAGACGGCTTCCATCCAACCACTTAGCCATCCCTTCAACCCTCAACACATCAATTCATTCATTTAATAAACACCCATTGAGTCCCTCTCCTGTGCAACATGTATGTGGGATGGGAGACAGAGGGGGATCAGAGATGGTCCTGCCCCGAAGGACTCCAACCTCCGCCGAGGAGATGAGAAGAGGGAAGGGTGACCTCCAGCAGGAGCGACTGTGACTTCCTGAACGAGGCAGCAGCTGAGACGCAGGGGAACGGGCGGGGCGAACACGAGGCACGTTGAGAACTTCGGTGGGTCGTAGTGAAGGCTTTGTGAAGAGAGGTCGCAGCGGTGACGCTGGAGAGAGAGCTGAGACTGCACTGTAAGAGGCCGCTCCAGCAGGGAGCAACTGAAGGTTTTCAAGCAGGATATGAGATGACGAGAATTGTTGTTTGGAAGCGTATTCCGGAAGCACGGTTAAAATGGACTGTGGTCAGGACATCAGTTAAGAAGTTGTTATGATGGTCAAAGCAATGAAGGCATAATGAAGAAATGGATCGTGAAAGAGGCAGAGAAGAGGCAGACAAGGAAATGGACTTCAGAGCGAGATGGTAGCCCAAGCGGTAGGTCCTGGTGAGAGGCAGGGAGGACCCTGCGTGGGTGGTAAAGAAGATGGCTGTGTCACAAAGAGAAAGGGGGGCTGAGAGAGAGAGAGAGAGAGAGAGGAGAGAGAGAGGAGAGAGAGAAGGAAGGAAGGAAGGAAGGAAGGAAGGAAGGAAGGGGGGAGGGAGGGAGGGAGGGAGGGAAGGAAGGGGGGAGGGAGGGAGGGAGGAAGGGAGGGAGGGAGGGAGGGAGGGAGGAAGGGAGGGAGGAAGGAGCTAAAGGAGCTCGTGCTGTGAGTTCAGCTCTGGACATGCTGAGCTGGAGGGGTTGCAGAGACTAAGGCTGAGACGTCCAGCACATGGCTGGAAAAGATGGACAGAATGGTGCTCAGGACAGAAGCTGAGAAAGGGAAACAAAGTGGGTACCATTTGTCTTCACCAAGGTTAGCAGACGAAGCTCTGTAGTTACATACAGTTTCCTAAGTAAAGAGTATTGGGAAAGAGCAAAGAGCCCAGGACTGATTCTTGGGGAAGACCTGTTTACAAAGTGAAGGAAAGGAGGAACCAGAGGAGCAATGGCCAGGAGAGGAGGAGGACAGCAGGGAGCTGTGGGAGAGGAGTACAAGCAGAGGGGGCGAAGCACCAGGGATGGGAGGACGGAATCGCACAAGCTGTCCAGAGGCCAAGGGGAGGAGGGGCCAGGAGACGCCACTGGGTCTGGGGGCTGAGAAGTGATCCGTGAATGTCAAGGGAACACGTTCGGTGGAGTGGCGAAGGCCAGAGCTAGATTACAAAGAGCCAGAAATAATAACCACGAAGACAATAATAAAAATAACAAAACCTTCGTTGGATGCTTGCTAAGTGCCAAGAGCTTTCTAAACATGTTCCATGTATTAGTTCATTTAATTGTCACAACTCTCTGAAGTGAGTCTTCTTACACCCTGCTTTACAGATAAGGAAGCAGGGCCTTGAAGAAATGAAGAAGAAAGGAAAAGACTATTGATTTCCGAAGTGGGTCCAGCAGAAGCCTAGTCCTGCGAGAAGGGCAACATACAAAGGGTCTGGGGTTAACTGCACCGCGTTTCTTCCTCCAGAACGCACATCTGTTAGCATATTGAAGACTAAAACTCTGCCCTGAAGAAACTTGTTGGGGACCGAAATATAAACAGGGTGTTTTTATATCCAGGGGACAGGTGCTGGGCCAAACCACCCATCTCACCTGCCCAGTTAACAAAGAGCTACACCTGATTATTGCTCATCCCACCCATGTTCTCCAGAAGAGGCTGGAAGCTAGTTTCTTATTGGTGTAAAGTTAGATCTAAATGGTACGGTGAGCGTCATCTTTGAGTTGTCTTGGAAACAACTGAATTGCTAATGGACCACGTTTTTTTCCCTGAATAAAAGCGGATGCGCTTCTGGGGGCCGCCATTGCATCGGCTAAGGAGCAGTAGAGACTGTTCGTCGTGTGGTCCTCCCGAACCTATCTTTATGTCTATATCTTTAATTCTCTATCATTTATTTAATTCCATACCTTTTACCATTCGAGGACCCCGTAACAGACTTGTTGTGGCTGGACCGTGACAGAAACTGGTTTCATTTTGTTAAGACAATGCTTTCTAAATGTATTTGATCTGCCAGCCTTTCCTCCCAGACCCTTCTGTGGCATGCTCTGCATGGCACACCTGGGAAAAGGCCGGTGAAGACGTTCACGGAGTCATGAACAGAAATACAAGGGGGTTGGGGGAGTCCTGCTCCTCTTTTGGAGGGGAGAAAGGTATTTGGCTTATGATAGGGGAGCAGCATTTTAGGGTGAGCTAAAGTGAGGGTGAGAGATAATGGGAAATAAAGGATCTTCATGCCACACTGTAAGTCAACGACATATGTATGCTTTGAGCTGGGTGGGCTTCCTGGAAAAGAGATCGCAAGAGAGCAAGTTCCTAGCAACTGCACTTGAGACTGTTTAAGTTGGCCTGTCTACTCCTATGTGCCCACTGAGCATGCTCAGCAATTTCATCAGGGCAGACACCCTTGTGGTTTTAGGGAGCAATCAGATTATTCTGAATCTTTTCTTTTTTTTTTCTGAAGCTGGAAACGGGGAGAGACAGTCAGACAGACTCCCGCATGCGCCCGACCGGGATCCACCCGGCACGCCCACCAGGGGCGACGCTCTGCCCACCAGGGGGCGATGCTCTGCCCCTCTGGGGCGTCGCTCTGCCGCGACCAGAGCCACTCTAGCGCCTGGGGCAGAGGCCAAGGAGCCATCCCCAGCGCCCGGGCCATCTTTGCTCCAATGGAGCCTTGGCTGCGGAAGGGGAAGAGAGAGACAGAGAGGAAGGAGGGGGGCATGGAGAAGCAAATGGGCGCTTCTCCTATGTGCCCTGGCCAGGAATCGAACTCGGGTCCCCCGCATGCCAGGCCGACGCTCTACCGCTGAGCCAACCGGCCAGGGCCTGAATCTTTTCTTTCTATTCATTCAACAGCTGTGAACTGGACTGTGAGCTGGGCAGCATCAGGGGCTGGCCTTACTTGGATGCTGGCCCTTCCCAGCTCTCGGCTCCAGATTCTGCAGCAGGTGCTGCTCCTGCCTCGGACCCTCGGACTGGAAGCTGGGCTCGGTTTTCCCCACAGTCTGAAGATCAGTTTCTCTGCTAATTTCTGGCTTACAGCCCTTTGGTTGCCAGCGCCCCCACGAATGTTTGGGTAATAACGCTGATCCAGTCCTGGGCCCTCCGCCTCTGACACTGTCCCCTGGTGCCACATCC
Source organism: Saccopteryx leptura (assembly GCF_036850995.1). Taxonomy (NCBI): domain Eukaryota; kingdom Metazoa; phylum Chordata; class Mammalia; order Chiroptera; family Emballonuridae; genus Saccopteryx; species Saccopteryx leptura. Next base: position 68,564,304 of record NC_089513.1, on the reverse strand, counting down.
CAGCCTGGCCTGCCTTTAACTGTCCCTGCTTTCTGCTAGGAAGTACGTGCTCTAGGGGACGGGGTGAACGAGGGCACTCAGACAAGAAGAGACTCTGCCCTTGAGGTGACACAGCTACGGCCGGGACAGAGGGGGGGCATGCTTGCCTTGGGACTGCCCGCCCAAGAGCATATGAGGTAGGCGTGTAACGGTACAGCACATGGCACAAGGCATGCGTGGTGTGACAGGTGGCAGGAGGTACTTAAGGAAAGAGTCTTAAGCTAGTAGCCCCACTGGGGGGGGGGGCAGGGGGTTATGGCCTGAAGGAAGTCTGGCTGGGAAGTTCTGCTCCAGGAATAAGAGACTGCCTGCCTGAGCCAGATCCGCTCCTGGGGGAAGCAATGCTGCCCACCCCACCTGGGGAGCCAGGCGAAGTGTATCTAAACGTGCAGCTGCAGCCCCAGCCCAGGGTCCCAGTCAGGCCCAGGGCATCTGGCGTGAGGGTCTCTGTTAAGCAGATGCTTATTATAGACTTGTTGTGAGCACTTAACAGGCCTTCTCTTTCCCAGCTGCTAAATGCCCATTTCCAACTTATTGAAATTCACCAGGAAGTATGGTTAATATGCGAATATAGATTAGCCTCCTTGCCACTGATGCAAAGCTGCCCGCTTGGCAGCGTCTGGTACTCAAGATTCATGAAATATTTGGCACAAGCAGGCAGAACAGAGAATGAACTGCGCGGGGCCAAGGATGGGGCCGGGTTTAATCCTTGGGCTCCCGATGAATCCGACTGTAGCCAACACTCAAGTGTACCCAGGTGGATTACACACAGGGCCGGCTGTCTGTACAAAATGTCCAATCCCCTGAGGTCGTACCCATTGCCCCGTGTTACCCAGAAAGCTTCGAAGTGGCCTGACCCAGCCATTAATTGGTGTGCACTTGCAGCTGGCCAGCTCATTTCCATACCGGTTGAAGCAAAATATAATTAGGAAGGCAAATATGCCAGGAGATGTGTACAATATCTATATATCATACCACATATTGGAAGTCAAACAACAACAGTGAGCTTTTTGGTTCTCTGCCGCTTTGAATGAATCACCCCCCTTACCTCCCCCCCCCCTCCCGCCCCCAGCACAAACCAATTCGAGGAGCTGCAGGTCACGAGCCTGTTTCAACAAACATCTGAGGACAGATACCATTCAGGTGTGTTATTCTTTCAGAATGGTCACCTTGGGACTAGTTACTGCATTGTTAAGACAGTCCTAGAAGTTCTTTGTTTTGGGGGCGGGGTAGAGAATTGCCTTTGCCACTTCTCGTCCATTCTTCAAAGCACCTGTCTGCTACCAAGGGGCAGATTTCCATCTTGTGAAGACAGAATTGATTTTTAGTGACAGCAGAAGGCATTCTGGAGTCAAGTATAGTGAGTCAAGTGTGATCTTACAGTTCTTACTCATAAAGATTTGTTTTCCCAATTCCCTTTTTTTTATTTTTCCAAGAAAGTAGCTGAAGATGAACTTAGTACTTGTGAGCATTGCCAAAGCGAGGGGTGAGCTCATCGGTGCTCCCTAGAACAAAGTGAGCAAAAAGAACCCCCGCCCAACAATGACACACCAACCTCTACTTCTCCTGAGCGCACCGCCCTCCGCCTGGCATCTGCTCACAGCCACGTGGGCACGGGGACGTCGAACCAGCCCCCAGGGCCTCTCCGTGCTGAGCCACCAGAACACAGCCACTCAAACACCTTGCTCAGGGCCAGTTTCCCTCGCCACCCGACCGACTCCTCACCCTCACCCACCCCCCGGAGCCACTCATCAGCCTGTGCCAGGAAAGACAAATTCATGTGAATGTCAATGTCAATGTCCAAGGTAATTGGGAGGATGCAACCATGGCAACAGCCTCCGGAGAATGAACCATATGTCCCGAGGAGACATGCTGGTTCCAGAGGGGCAGCGTGGGCTCGCAGTGACCTGGGGCGAGATACTTTTCCACAGGAAGGCACCGAACCTTTCCCAGAAGCTGTGGCTATGATGTGCGGAGCCCCAAGAAGACCTCTCAGGGGAGCTCAAACCGCCTAGTTGAACTCTGATGCATTGGTTTGAAGATAAATCAAATGTTGTTTGTAGACAGAGGGAGTGCGGGTCCAGGTGAGAGGAGGCATCTGTGTTGGGGTGGCTATATGCTTGGTAAATATGTTTTTAATCAAATGAGAGACACCACAGACCCATGAACAGGTGTCTAGAAAAACAGGGGAGCTGTTCCAACCCCCCCCTCAATGTCACCTAATCAATCCCTTCCCCCTTTAAAATATCTAGGCTCTAAGTGCCTCTCTGGGGACTGGTCATTCTGTGCCAATGAAAGAATGAGATTTCTAAGAATAAAAATTCAGAAAGCCAGACTCCCAGGGCAGGGCCCTGCAGACCAGGGTCAATTCTATCTGAGGCAACCTCTCCTGCTCTGTTCCTTCCTGTGACCCTGGAACCTGGAGGTGTTCGCTGACATCGGGGAGAAGTGAATCCTGAGGTTGTCCCTAGTTTGTCCTCCCCCCGGGGTGTTCTTCGACCAGCTCCAACGATTTCTGTGTCTTCGTTTCCCTGGACACGGGGCTTCTAGATCCAGAGAAACTAGAATCCCATTCTTCCCTCTAAGGAAAACCATTAGACCTGCACTTAGCAACCGCCAGGAGGGTATTTTTAGCTCTCTGGCAGAAGTATAATGTACAAAATGTAATAATCTTGGCCTTGAAGTTCCTCACAGCCCATTCAGCGTGCAGTTGTGGCTGATGGATGCTCACGGAAGGGGCAGAAGGGAGCCCGTGCGCCCGTCTGCTGTGGGCCTTTTCCATTCAGGATGCGGGCGCTGGGCGCAGTGGGAAGTGCAGGGCACACGGACCGAGGCAGTCCACTACTCAACCAGCCGGGAATCGAGCCCCCCCGTGGCGGTTCCTTCCTTAGGTCAAGCTGACAGCCATGGGCTAAGTCCTCTAAGTGGCCCTTTTTTTTTTTTTTTTTTTTTTTGTATTTTTCTGAAGCTGGAAACGGGGAGAGACAGTCAGACAGACTCCCGCATGCGCCCGACCGTGATCCACCCGGCATGCCCACCAGGGGCGATGCTCTGCCCACCAGGGGGCGATGCTCTGCCCCTCCGGGGAGTCGCTCTGCCGTGACCAGAGCCACTCTAGCACCTGGGGCAGAGGCCAAGGAGCCATCCCCAGCGCCCAGGCCATCCTTGCTCCAATGGAGCCTCGGCTGCGGGAGGGGAAGAGAGAGACAGAGAGGAAGGAGGGGGGTGGGGTGGAGAAGCAAATGGGCACTTCTCTTATGTGCCCTGGCCGGGAATCAAACCCGGGTCCCCCGCACGCCAGGCCGACGCTCTACCGCTGAGCCAACCGGCCAGGGCCAAAGCGGCCCTTTCTGAGGGCACCGGTGCCCGGACTCCCTCTCTGCCTTGTGCCGTGCTCTAGGGCAGGCAGGTTCCTTCACATCTGGGCCTCAGCTGCCACGCCTGTTTTCATCTAGGTCCTAGGACATTGTCTAACTGCAACGGCCACTACACTACATGGAACTGATTACAGACAAACCCCACGAGTGGGCAGAGGCCCAGGGCAATCAAACCATGCCTTTGCTGAGCGCCTTTGAGGTTCTTCATGCGGCCACGTGGCTGCCCTGGCCCTGGCCCAGGCCCAGGGTGTGTCCGATCCACTTCCTAGGCCCTCGTTAGACAAATGTTAATTCCCAGGATGCAACCCACACGATCCGCCACCTCTGCTTCCGGGCTGTCTGCCCCAACTTTGGTGGGTGGGACCCCAGGAACTGTGAGAAGATTTTAGCTCCAGCCCAAGCCGAACCATAGCAGGCAGGTTCAGGCTGTTCCCAACCACTCACAGGACTTACTCCGGATGAGTAACTATTCTCTGACGACCTGGGGGGGCAGGGAAAGAGGCAGATTCAGTTCTCCTTCTTCTGACCACGCTCTTCTGAAGGAACATGAGGCAAGCAGAGGGGAGCAAGACGAAGGGAAATTTATCCCGAGAAGAGAAGACGGAGGGGGAATGTAGAGCTGTCCCTCCGGCCTGAGGGTCGGGGAGGAGACCCAGGTGGCGGGAGCTGTCCCTGGTCCTGACTCCCCACCGAGCCTGGCTCCTGGGATCCTTGTCATCTTTCTGGAACAGGCAGGATGGCTCCACATCAACACAAATGGGCCGGGATCCTTCCTGTCTCAGAGCTCCACCATTCACTCATTCACTCAAGTGCGTTTAGAGAAGTACCGAGTGTGCTCTGGGCGCTGTGCTGGTTGCTCATGTTGCCTTTGTGTGGAGTTCCACTGATTCTTGTGGAGCTGGGAAGGGGTTTCTCTACAACTTAACTTCACCTACACCGAAAAATGCTTGACACTCCATCACACCAGTGTCCCTAACACTATCAGTTCTTGAGGACCTTGGGGCATGCACCTGAGAAGTGGCCACGGGGCCCGGGAGAGGGGAGAGGACGCTTGACTTGTCTGTGGGAGGGGAGTTAACCATTCATTTCTGACCTGATCCTATCAGTGAGGCAGGTCCAAGGAAAGTCCAAAGAGGACCCTGCAGGGGCGTCAGGGCTGAGAGCGGCATGGACCCAGTGGGGAATTACGAGGAAGGGACAGATGTCGTTCTACCTTTTGTACCCAGGATTCACAATAGTCATTCTTCACTTATCCACCCCAGGAGCGAGGTGTGATAATGGAGGACCTCATGCATTATTCCCAATGCTACCAAGCCCATGCTGTTGACCCTCAACCTCAGGACATGTCGTAGGGACAATGGGAAGAGTCCTTGACCTTCCCCTTGGAGGAAGTTTACTTCCCCAGAGTATATATTTGGGGAGACAGCCTAGGACTTTAAATTTGCTGTGGATGCTCCACTAATAGGAAATTGACTCTCCGAATCTCAGGTAGCTAAAGAAGGCCAATGGGATTTAGCTAACATTAATTGGGACCCTAACCTGTGCTGAGCATTTTTAAATCAACGTGCATATATAATGTACATATGTGTGTATATATATATATGAATTTATCTGATCCTCACAAAAACCATCCTATGGTGTTGTTATTATTCATTCTCATTCTTTTGAAAGGAGGAAGCTGGGGCCTGGAGAGTTTCCACGACTCGCCCAAGGTCACACAGCTGGTTGATGGGAGGTGAGGTGTATCTGGGACAAAAGCCCCTGTGTGAACCTCAGTGACAGCTCACCTCTGGGTTACTGGAAAGGGGAGTCTGCACATCTCCACTGGCTTGTCACCATGGCCAACTTTCTGACTAGCAGGCAGAGAGGCAGGTATGTGAGCCTCTCCCAGCCTCTTTGCCAAATCCCATTTCCCAGAGTGTGAAACAAGCCTCCCTCCTTCCAGCCACAACATGGCCCTATCATGCCTCACAAGACACGGGCTCAGATGCTGAGCCAAGGGGAGACACAGGACTGTGCTTCCATCCCCTGCACCCTCTGATCCGGGGCGCCCAGGGTGGAGGCCAAGGCGGGACCCCTGTGGGGACCCTTCTCCCCATCCCCACCTTCTCTGCCCCATTGCCCCTGCTAGTGAGGGGCCTGAGGAGGAAGAGAGGGGGTAGGCAGCGGGGAGAGGTACTCCCACTGCCATGCCCAGCTGGCTGCTGACGATGACAGATGTAGGGCCACCAGAAAGGGCAGCCCAGTCAGAAGAGCCAAGCGGGTGCTTTGAGCACTCTCCCCACCAGCCTGCCTCTAGAAAAACGCTGGAGGGCAAGGGGGTGCTTTGAGCACTCTCCCCACCAGCCTGCCTCTAGGAAAACGCTGGGGGGCAAGGGGTCGAGAATGCACCCAGGCAGGGGTCCTGGGATGGTTACTTTTATATGTCAACCTGGCTGGGCCAAAGGGTGCCCAGCTATTTGGCCAATCATTTTTCTGGGTGTGTCTGTGAGGTTGTTTCTGGGTGAGATTGTTGTTTGAATGGTAGAACGAGTCAAGCAGATGGCCCTCCCTAAGGTGGGTGGGCCTCGTCTGATCCGTTGATGGCCGAAATAGAACAAAATAATGGCCTGAGCTGCGGTCTGGGCCTGTCCTGGCCTCTGGCCTTGAACTGAAACAGCAGCTCTTCTTGAACTTACACCCTCGGTTCTCCTGGTTCTCAATCCTTGGACTCAGCAGGGAACTGCACATTGACGCTCCTGTATGGCCAGTGTGCCCACTGCTGATCTGGGGACTTTTTGGCCTCTACAATGTGGGAGCCGATTCCTTGTACAATATGTAGGCACATCTCCTGTGGTTCCTACCATGGTTCTGTTTCTCTGGAGAACCCTGACTGATACAAGCACCACGAGTATTCACCGGTGAGGTCCTGCTTGGCACTTGGTGGGCCGGGTTTCTGCATGCAGGGGAAGGCTCTGAGTCAGGGCAGGGCGCTCTCGCCTCCTAGCTTCCAGGGATTACTCGAGTGGCCCCCGAAATGCAGCCCAGAGCAGGAAACTTGGCAGGAAGTCACCTCCTTGGCCAAGTATTCCTAGACACGGCCTATTTTTCAAAGCTTGAAATGAAAGTCCACGCACAGAGCTCTTCACTCTCTCCCAGCTCTGGACACACGACAGGGCTGGAAGGAACCATATGGCGCAAGCGGCTGAAACACTTCATCTCAGCCTTCGGGCAAGAAGCTTGTCCGGGCGTCCAGACGCAAGCACAGTCCAGGGAAGACCAGCTGAGCTCTGGGGGCTGTGGTGACCAGCGTCCTGCCTCCCAGAGGAAGGGCTCTCGCCTGGGCACGTGTCTGCACTCCTCAAGGTCCCCAGGGAAGGGGCCACCACAAGCTTCTGCATTTATTCCAGTGTTGGCTCCTCCAGGGGATTTCAAACGCTTTAATTCTCAGGAAAGTCAATGTTTTTGCAATGCAGCCTTGAGTAGGTGAATCCAGGCGCAGCCCGGGAGCTAAACTGTCTGGGTTGATCCCACCTCTGACATTAACCACCTCTGAGATCTCATGCAAGTCACTTACGCTCTTTGTACCTCAGTGTCCTCATCTGAAACTTGGGATGACTACAGTGGTAACCACTCTTAACCCTTTGAGTAGTGAGTTTTCATGCTCGCTGACCCCTGGGAGTGAGTTTTTTTTTTTTTGTTTTTTTTTTAAATGAAGTTAGTTCCAGTTCCAATTTTATTAACTTAACATCATTTTTGTTTGATAACCAATTTATGGAAACAAGTAGAACATACACTTGCCTTTTTTTTTTAATGTTGCCTTACGCATTTTTAAAATAAAAATTTTTGTTGTGATTGTACTCGGGATGGTCAGGAGGCACGAGGACGTACGTGGACGTTCATACTGCCCAAAGGGTTAAGGTTGTTGTGAGGATGAAATGAACCAATACATAGGTATGTGTGTGTGGATGTATGTACGTCGCTTAGTATATGGCTGGCCTATGGGAGTGCTGTACACATTTTAGTTATTATATTTATCACTGGCAGAATAGTGTACCTGCTTTGCCTCCCCCTTTGAGTCTGGAACTTGCCTGGTATTCAAAGAATTATACATTTGTCAATAATACAGGGAGATGTGAGCCATCTGCGGGCAGATTTCAGACAGTGCCCACTGCCCGCTCCCAGCCCAAGCTAGACTCAGCCGGGGGTGCTTGAGACAGGGTCTTGATTGTCAAAGGACAGATCCATTGAGTTACAGAAGCTTAGCTACTCTCACTGGGTTACAAACTGGCAACAGCCGCAGAAGGTACGACTGGGGACAGGAGCAGAGTTTAGCCAGCCTGTGTGTGTGTGGGGGGGGAGACTGGCCCCGGACACCTCTGGGACCTGAGGGGTGACCCATGGCCTGAGGCCACCCCAGCTGGTGTCCCCAGAGGATGGAGGGTGCCCAGCTCTGCCACGCACAGATTAGGAGAGAGGCGCTCCACATGGTGACATAAAGTTTTGAAGTTTCCTGCTGGGACTTCTTTGCTAGTGCCAGATAAGTACGGTGCAGGAGCACAGTGTCTGAAGTAATAAAGGAGGAGGCGGCCAGATCAGCCGGGGAGAAATCGACTTATGGCTTATTTAAATCTTATTGGGACTTCGACTGCGGAAACATTTAAATATCATAGCTGCTGCCGCGCTGTCTTCCTCCTGCGATTCCCTGGTGGAGGTTTGGCTGCACATTTCGTCGGGGAGCAAAACAATAAAGCGGCTTGGAAATCTCTTCCCCACTGCTAGGTAATTACAACAGGTTTTTATCCCAAATGTAAAGAATGAACCGTTATGTTTTTAATAAAGGGAGCCCTCGGTGGGTCCCGCCCCCCCACCCCACCCCCACCGCCCCCCCAGCCTCCAGCGGCACTGGCCCCTTGTTCCTGCTCTGTTCCTGCCCCCTCCCTGCCTGGCCCCTTGCTCCTGCTCTGTTCCTGCCCCCTCCCTGCCCGTCCCCTTGCTCCTGCTCTGTTCCTGTCCCCTCCCTGCCCGGCCCCTTGTTCCTGCTCTGTTCCTGTCCCCTCCCTGCCTGGCCCCTTGCTCCTGCTCTGTTCCTGCCCCCTCCCTGCCTGGCCCCTTGCTCCTGCTCTGTTCCTGCCCCCTCCCTGCCTGGCCCCTTGCTCCTGCTCTGTTCCTGCCCCCTCCCTGCCTGGCCCCTTGCTCCTGCTCCGTTCCTGCCCCCTCCCTGCCTGGCCCCTTGCTCCTGCTCTGTTCCTGTCCCCTCCCTGCCTGGCCCCTTGCTCCTGCTCCGTTCCTGCCCCCTCCCTGCCTGGCCCCTTGCTCCTGCTCTGTTCCTGCCCCCTCCCTGCCCCCACCACCCAGGCAGCCGGAAGGCAGGTCGGCCGGCTCCTCTGTCTCCCAGCCAGGGAGCCTGTGTGCCACTGTTTAGAGAAAGGGACGGCCCCCTCCAGGTCTCTATCAAGAACATTAAATATTTAGCCTGATTCTATCCAGGCCATCAAACACACTCCTGTCTCCCTTTCCTACCCCAAAATGATGTATTTCCCACCTCCATCGTTGTTGTTTCTTAATCCCAAGCAAGTGAGGGGGGATTAACTCACATTTGTCAGCTCTGTCTGAGCACACGCATGAGCTCACCGGCTCTCTCCCACCAGACGGAGCAGAGAAAGGGTCCTTTGTGATCTCAGACGCACAGTTCCGCCCGGCCACCAGGAAGGCGCTGCCCAAGGCCACGCCGGCTCGAGTCCCCGCCGGCTGCCCGCACGCGGCTTTCCTCGTCTGGTTTCTCAGGGTGAACTCTGGACTGATACCTTGTGTCTCAACCCCTGACCCTGGCTACCGAGTGCTGGGGAAACACATTCTCTTTGTGCAATGTCACCTCTGATGTCACCAGGAGGCAGAAGCCGTGGCAGCAGCACCTACACCTCATGTGACAGAGTGGGAGCCCAGCGTGGCCTCTGGGACAGGGCCGAGAGCAGAGCCCCTGAAGGTCAACCCACCACTCTGCGTTCTGCGTGGCTCTGAGCGCTCCCTTCCCCTCTCTGGGCCTCAGTTTCCCTCGCTGTAAAATAATGAAGGTACACGAGATATCTTTGTGTCCCTGTGAACCAGAATACCCCACGACCTGACATTTCAATAGTTTCCGTTTTGATCCACAATCTGCCGTGTCGCTTTGTGCGCGCCCACACGTCCTTCTCTGACTCTAAACGTCACGGCCCGAGCCAGGCCAACGCGCTGTGCTGGCCTCAGAGGCACACGGGCGACTGCCTCAGACTTACTCCAGCAGAGGAGACAGGGGAAGGTCACCGGAGCCCCGGTTTATGGGAGAAACAGAACGAAGACCCTGCAGCTTTAGGGGGCAGGGGTGGCCCCTTCAGGACAGACCAGCAGCTGCTTTGGGAGCTGGCTCCCCCCCACTGCCTTCCCCGCTCTGACCTCCGGCTCCGGGGAAGCCACTTAACCTCTCTGAGCTTTGTTTTCCTTCACTGGTTCAACTGGAGGGCGTTATCCACACCCCCAACTTAGGAGCACTGGCGAGGAAATGAAACAATGTTCTTTGGGAAGGAAAAGAAGCCAGAGGACAAAGTGGTAAACTGAGGCACAGGGTGTTCCACATACTTCTAGAACTGACTGACAGGCCACATTGGAGTGAGGCGGGGCCTCAGCATCCAGTCTGTGTGTGTTATCGGGCAGGGTCCCTGCGTTCTGGAGGTCAGTGTTAGCGAGGACAGAGATTGTCCACAGTGTCCCCTGCCCTAGGCCCAGAGCCCTGAGGAAGAGAAGAAGGGGCCTGGGAGAGAGGTGTTGTCGGCTCTGATCCGGGACACGTGTGTGTGTGTATGTGTGTGTGTGTGTGTGTGTGTGTGTGTGCCACCATGCAGGGTGGGGGGCTGGCGGTGACCGGGAAGGAAGGGGCCGCGGTGGGTGAGCCCAGGCAGCGCCCAGGCCCCAAGTGCCCTGAGGCTGGTTCCTGTGGCCGGGAGGGGAGGGGGGACGAGAGCAGAGCAGCGGCTGTGCTGGGGGCGGACAAAGGGAGAAGACAAAGATTATTTTAAACCTGTATTAATCACGGCTCCAAACAGGGACTGGAGGTGGGAGCCGCAGCTGTCACCGGGAGGCGGGCGCCGAGGCCAGCAGGGAGGGGCCGGAGCTCTCCCCTCCCCGCCAGGACCCCGGCCCGGACCCCTGGGAGCCTGGGGCCCGGTGCAAACTTTGCGGCTTGCTCCAATAAACGGCAAAAACTACAGCACGGCCCGGTTTTCTGGGCCAACGGGTCTCCCTGCCTCTGGGCACCCTCCGCGCCTGCCCACCCTCCACATGGTTGCCAACAGCCTACAACAGGGCGGATCGTGCCACTTTGCTCTCAAAAGCTGGCAGTGACCTCCTGTTGCCTGAACACTGGCCTCCTTCCTGACTTGGCATACCAGGCCCTTGACCAGCAACCCATCAGGACCTTCCGGCCCCAAGGTCAAGCCCAGAGGCACAGGTCTCACAGCAGGTGTCCATTAAACACCTGCCAGGTACCAGGCACTGAGCTCCCAGCTTTCAGACGGGGCTGCTCTGAATACGCACGCCCATCTGGCAGGCTACATTTGACAGATGAAGACACTGAGGCTTAGGGGGGTTAGAGAGCCTGAGCAAGTCTGTCTGAGACCCAAAGCCCATGCTCCTGACTTCCTGGAGAGCGGCACACACACTCCTCACTTCCTGCTTTGCTCGGCTATCCCCTCACCCCGAGACGTCCTCCTGGCTGGCTCGGCCCCTGTGAGCATACCCCTTGCTCCTCAGGGCTCAGCGCGAATGCCACCTAGTTCTTCTCAGTCTTCCTGCTTGAATCTCAAAACTGTGGACACAACAACGCATTTATTCAATATTGACTGCGGCGTAGGTCCTATTATCTCCATTTCATAGATTAAAAAAGAAAAAAGCAAAAAAAGAGGCTCAGGGAAATGAGGCAAAGTGTCCCTGTTTACGCAGCCACCGAGCCGGGGAAGAGGGACTCCGAGCCAGGTCTTCCAAGGACTCCCAAGTTCAGCGTCTTCAAAACACTTTCCGCTGCTCCAGCGACTTCTCCTTTGTGCGTCCACAGTCCTTTGTGCCTTTGTGCAGGGCTTATCAGATCCTGCGTGTCTAATGTCTGCGCTGGGATATTAGAGGACGCGGCAATAATTCTAACGCCACCTTCTCACAGTGCGTACAAGCCCTCTCAGATGCTCGGTCTCGTTTGGTTTTCACAACCACGAGGTCGCTAGGCTATCGCCATCCTCAGAGTGGAGACACTGACTCTGGAGGCGGTCGGCGCTGCGTCCACTGAACGCAGACGCACTCTCTTTGTGGCATTTGGATGCAGATCTGTCCCAAGTGTATTGAGAGGGTGCGGAGGGACTCTATAGACTGCTTCATTTTTTTTTTTTTGTATTTTTCCGAAGCTGGAAATGGGGAGAGACAGTCAGACAGACTCCACCAGGGGGCGATGCTCTGCCCCTCCTGGGCGTCGCTCTGCCGTGACCAGAGCCACTCTAGCGCCTGGGGCAGAGGCCAAGGAGCCATCCCCAGCGCCCAGGCCATCTTTGCTCCAATGGAGCCTTGGCTGCGGGAGGGGAAGAGAGAGACAGAGAGGAAGGAGAGGGGGAGGGGTGGAGAAGCAGATGGGCGCTTCTCCTGTGTGCCCTGGCCGGGAATTGAACCCGGGACCCCTTGCACGCCAGGCCGACGCTCTACCACTGAGCCAACCGGCCAGGGCCCTAGACTGCTTCTTATAAGCTCTGTGAGAGCTGGGTCCAGGCTTGCTTCGTCCCTGAGCGGACAGGGTCCCGGCAGCACTGTAGGTACCATAGGAGCTCAGTGAATATGGAGGTGGACCGTCCTGGCCGGGAGTCCTGGGCCCCACGGTCCCCTCGGGGCCTCCGGGGTTCTGGGGACATCAACAGCTCCTGTAAAGCTTCCACTGGATTCCCTTCAGACTCAGTCGCCCACAGGGGTGGGGAGCGCTTTTATTTCCCATTCATCAGGGTTTTTGAGATGCCCATTTGGGGACAGTCACACCTCCCTAAGCGGGAAAGGTGCATATTTAAAGAGGGAAGCCTGACCTGTGGTGGCGCAGTGGATAAAGCGTCGACCTGGAAATGCTGAGGTTGCCGGTTCGAAACCCCGGGCTTGCCTGGTCAAGGCACATATGGGAGTTGATTTGCCCTGGCCCGGTTGGCTCAGCGGTAGAGTGTTGGCCTGGTGTGCAGGGGACCTGGGTTCGATTCCCGGCCAGGGCACACAGGAGAAGCGCCCATTTGCTTCTCCACCCCCCCCTCCTTCCTCTCTGTCTCTCTCTCCCCTCCTGCAGCCAAGGCTCCACTGGAGCAAAGATGGCCCGGGCGCTGGGGATGGCTCCTTGGCCTCTGCCCCAGGCGCTAGAGTGGCTCTGGTCGCGGCAGAGCGACGCCCCGGAGGGGCAGAGCATCGCCCCCTGGTGGGCAGAGCGTGGCCCCTGGTGGGCATGCCGGGTGGATCCCGGTAGGGCGCATGCGGGAGTCTGTCTGACTGTCTCTCCCCGTTTCCAACTTCAGAAAAATACAAATAAATAAATAAGTAAATAGGGAAAAGCAGGTCCTTTCCTGTGCCTGTCCCCTGGTGGCTGACATTTCCGTATGACTTCCTATCTTTCTATAGCGTCTTTGTCACTCCTGGCTGCGGTGGGAGGTCACTGTGGGGGGAGAAGCCAGAATTAAAGTTGTCACCAGGAATGTGGGCAGTCCTGGGAGACGGGCGAGAAGCCAGCAGACGGGAACTCACACTGCCGTATCTCCATGGAGCAGGACCCCCCGAGGACCTGAACCCCCAGGAGAGGGACAGTCCTTGAAGTCAGGGCACTCCGCATGATTCTGGAGAGGCTGGACGAATTTCCATGCAGTCAAGGGATTCTCTAGCCAAAAAAGAATTGTGTGTTCACATAACCTTTGAAAAGTGGTGACGATTAAGAACCAACGAGGATGTATGAAGACCAGGTCACACCAAATTAATCTTTAACTTGTTTTTTTTTTCTTTTCAATTTTGGTAAGGTTCTAGATCAGGGTTTCTCTACCTTGGTGCCACTGACATTTAGACCTGATAATTCTTTGTTGTGTGTGGGGGTGGGGGCAAGGGGGCTGCCCTGTGCCCTGTGGGATGCTTCGCTGCCCCCTGCCTCCCGCCCACTAGAGACCAGTGCGAGCCCCGCCCCCAACCACACACACGCTCAGTTGTGACCATCAAGATGATCTCTACATACACATCGCCACAAAGCTCCCCAAAGCAACGATCTCCCTGGGTGAGAACCACCTTTCTAGACCGATGAATCAGATAGCTTCTGTGCCTCTGGCTTTTAGCAAGGTGTCCTTGAGAAGAAGGGGAAAGATGGGCGGCCATCAGCCCGGGGCATGGCCCTGGTGACCGGCCTACAGGCCCCTCACATTTCTATCAACAACTTGGATAAAGACACTGATGACAGGCTTAGTTTATGTACAAATGCCCCCCCCCCCCCCCGCCGGCAGACATGAAACATCAGATGAAAGACGGAAGACGCAGAAGGGGCCCAGACACCGTCAGGGGAGAAGAGCAGCTTCAGGGCTGCATGTGGGGGGGGGGACAGGGGGAGTCTAAGAGCCAATATTAGCACCGACTTGCACCTGCGTGAGGAAACACTGGAAGGACAGAAGAGAAATGAAGAAGGCAGCCACGACCCCGGCGGGGAGGGAGGGGGCCGGGCGGTGGGGCAGCGTGGGAACTTCTCACAGTTTACCCTACGACACTTCTCGATGTCCAAATATGGAAATATATGCTCCATTCCAGAAATGAAATTAACCACAGATCTTCAACCTAGAGTAGGGGTCCAAATAAAGACAACGCAACTGAACGAACACAGCATCCGTCCTGCGTGAGTTCAAAACACGTTAACTGGGCGAGGACGGTGAGGTCGGGCTGGAGAGACATCTGGGAGTTTTTAGTCGGCTGCAGGTTGCCAAGTCAACCAGTCAACAAACACACCCCAACACGCACTAAGCAAGGCGCTGACTGCTTCCAGATCAAGGACAGCCCCATCTGTCCTCCGGGTGAGTGAGATCAGATTCACAGACATACTTTCACTTCCCTGTGCTGTGTTTCTTTTGGAAGGAGACAAGTGTGTACAAAAGATAGTGACCCAGATGGCAAAGGGCCCGGAAACCAAGAAGAATGTGAAGACCAGGTCATTAAACTAGGGAGACTTAAACCGGAGAGGACTTAGACGGGACATGAAAGCGGCCTTCTTCACACATCTGGAGGGCTGTCCTCTGCAAGAAGGATTAGGTCACTGTTGCGGAGCCCCGGGCTGGACTGCAGAGCCCGGCCTGCTCCCAGGTGCTGGGAGGCCAGTCCAGGTGCTGGGAGGCCAGTCCAGGTGCTGGGAGGCCAGGCCCGGCCTGAAACCCTGCAGGGGCTGCCTGGCGAGAGAACGAGACAGGTGCCCTCCTGAGTAATTACAGAGAACCCGGCACCCAGATAAGCTCTTCACCCTGCATTATCTCTTGGACTTTTCACACCTGACAAAGGTCTGTTTTTTCATTTTAACAAAGGGGCCTGAGGGAAGGTGCCTGAGGGGACTCAACCAGGAAGGGTGGCTCCGTGTGACCCCCAGCAGGTATGTCCTTGACCACTCAGCCTACTGCCTAAAGGTAGTCAGCTGCCCACCACAGCCGGCACTGGACAGAGACGGCAAGACCCGCTGGCCACAGCGCTGCGATGTCCCTGCAGGCCGCGGGAGAGGCCTGTGCCGTGCCCCCTGTGCTGCAGTCTTTTCGGAAGATAAGTTCTGTGTGTGAGAGGATGCCAGGGGCGGGCGTGAGAGGCAAGCAGGGTCCTACTCGCGTTTGTCTGGGGGTCGACTGGAAGGTTTTGGTAGGGGTGCTGTCAGTTAGGAGTCAAAAGGGTGTGAGAGCCAATGAGAAACGCCGCCCCAGGGGGCGGTGCCGGCACCTCCAGACCGGGCACCATTGTGCTTCCCCTTCCCGGGGCTGGTCTCGTTTAAGTAGTCAACAACCTTGTCAACAAAGTCCCTCCGGCAGTGGGGGCTGAGGAGGGGTGGGAAGAATGTCATCAGGCAGGAGGGGAGAATGACAAAAATAGAGAACAACTGAGTGGCTGTCACACGAGAGAGGGAAGAAGGGGGGAAGGAAAGAGAAGACAGAAAACACACGTCACTATTCCCCCTTTCATCTGGGGGCCCAGCCAGACCTCAGGGACCTAACAGTATTTCTGAATGAAGCAACCCCTCAAAGCAGAGGGTCCCCAGGTGTCCCCTGAGTCCTGCATCATGGGGTCTGTGGGCTCCCCCTCTCCTGTCTGGACAAAGGGGAGCCAGCAAGGAGGCCAGGTTGAAAGCTGGCAGAATGGAACTCCCGGTCAAGGTGGCGGTGCAGGTAAACCCCGTACCCCGGGTCTGGTGAGGGGGCACTGCCCGTGAGGATGGAAGCCGCCCAGCTGTCTCAAACCACCTCAAGTCCCACCACCACCCTTCTTCCGGTCACTCCCGGGCGGCCGCTGTGCGGACACGGGGCTTTTCTCCAGCCGTGTGAGGGCAGCGGGAGGCACACGAGGGCTGCGTCCAGTGCCCTGCTGTTTTCCCCGGGCCGGGCAGAAATGTCACCCCACACGTGAACATAGGTTTGCCCAGAAATGAGCAGGACAGACGCTGCCACCTGGCCCGTGGGTCTGCCTCAGAATGGACCCACGGACCCCGACCCTGCCTGAGCAGGGAGGGAGGACACGATAGGGCCCAGGCACCGCCGAGTGCTCACTGGGCGTCTATGGAGCAGGCTCCACCAGGTCCTGCCCCAGGTACCCCGACCCTGCCTGAGCAGGGCGGGAGGACACGATAGGGCCCAGGCACCGCCGAGTGCTCACTGGGCGTCTATGGAGCAGGCTCCACCAGGTCCTGCCCCAGGTACCCCGACCCTGCCTGAGCAGGGAGGGAGGACACGATAGGGCCCAGGCACCGCCGAGTGCTCACTGGGCGTCTATGGAGCAGGCTCCACCAGGTCCTGCCCCGGTGCTAGGACTCTCACCGCACAGAAGGGAGACTTCTGCTCCGTGGAGCTCACAGCCTAGGGAGGAGAGGGTACATTAGTGAGTAACCACATGTCGGGAGGTGAAAGCGTGGTGGGAGAAACAGCGCAGAGGAAGGGAGAGCGGAGGCCTGGGAGGGCAGGGCGGGCTCCATCCAGAAGGTGACACTGGCCGTGAGCATCTCAGGCAACGGGGACAGCTGAGAGCAGCTCCTAGGGCGGGAGCCTCCCGGGAACGCTGAGGGACCCGGAGGGGCATGAATCCAGGAGGCTCTGGGGCCCGGGTCGTGGAAGGCTGTGGAGGACACGAGAAGGGTCACATTGATTGCTGTGATGAGTAGCTAAGGGGTCAGGAGGCAAGTGGGGGACCAGTCAGGAGGACGTCACCGGAACCCAGAGATGACGGCAGTTCCTATCTGAGGGCAGGACGTAGATGGCGAGGGTGGTCGGGTCCCGTGTGTGCTCTGAAGAGTCAGCCAGGTTTCCTGGCAGGCGGACGGAGGCTGTGAGATCCACAGAGCAGTCAGGGATGATGCTACGGCTTCTGGCTTGAGTGCCTGACAGGCTGGTCTTTCCACTGGCGATAGGGGTGCAGCAGGTGTGGGCCGGCTGGAGCAGGGGCGTCCGTTCAGCTGGGACACCTGGAACGTGAGGTGTCTAACAGACACCCACGTGCAGAAGCGAAGAACTCGGGTGGATGTGTAAGTCGGGAGCGAGGGAAAAAGTCTGCTCTGGAATGATGAGGATAGGAGTAAAGCCAGGAGACAGAGGAGATGACCAGGGAGCGGGTGTGGCCCCAGAAAAGGGGGACGGACCCAGTTCCGGGCTCTTCCGTGTCCACAGGCTGTAAAGTAGAGAAGCCGTCAAGGAGGCTGACAGGGGGCCTGAGAGTGAGGTCGAAGGGCCAGGTGAGCACGGTGTCCTGGAAGCTTGGGGAAGAAAGTGTGCCCAGGAGCAGGCGCTGCTGCTGACCAGTCAGGAAACGAGGGGAGAGAAATGACCATCTAGCAACATGGAGGCCACGGACGGGGGTCTCAACAAGAGTGTCAGGAAAGACTGGGGGGGTGGTGTGAATCCCAGAATGGGGCGTGTTTAGGAAGTGCAGCACCAAGAGGCAGCAAAGCAGAGTGGCTAAGAACTCAGGTCTGGGCACCAGTCTGCCAGGGTTCGAATCCCTGCTCTGCCTTTTCCCAGCTGTGTGACTTGAGGCAAGTCTTCTCTTTGCCTTTGTTCCCTAACCTGAGGCCACCTCCTTCATCGGGCTGGAATGAGGCCTGGTTTTGTCAAGAGCGGAGACACGGGTGACAGAGTAAATGTGCATCAAGTTTAAAAGGTAAGAAGAAGAAAGAGAATGGGAGGGCATGAGCCAGAACCAGAACCAGAACCAGAACTCTCCTTCAAGGCCTTCTGCTGCGAACTGCGGAGGAGCAAAGATATGGAGAGGGTTTGTTAGCAGAAGTGGGGGGAAGGAGGCCTTTTAAGGAGGAGAAAATAACAGGATGTCTGAACACCACTGATGAGAACGGTCCATTAGAGAGGAGAATTCAATGTTTCAGAAGACAGAGGGGGCTCCCCCCTCCCTCTGGGCATCTCCATGGATACCTTCTCGGGGGTCGGTCCTGACCAACCTGTGAAATACTGACCCCAACACCCCCCTTCCCTGCTGCACTGTGCCCCATCGCCTGAATGCCACCTCTCTCATCACTGACTCGCCTTGTCTCGCCAGCCCCCCCCCCCCCCGACTAGTGTGTGAGCTCCGAGGGCGGGGAGCCCTGTCTGCATGGCGACAGCGGTCCGTGCAGAGCCTAGAACAGGGCCTGGTTCACAGCAAGCGCTCCGTGAGTATTTGCTGAATAAACAAGCAGACGGGCTCGCACATTTAAGACAGCCCTCACACACCAGGGCAGACCAGCTCCGTGCTCTGTTCACGCTCCGCGCTCTGAGCCTCTATCTACTCTGTTCCAGGAACCGCGTTATGTCCAGGGCACAGGATGAATCAGATGCCATCCCTGCTCTCGTTTTAGTCAGTTTTCGTGTATTTGTGTCTGCGTGTGCGTGTGCGCCTGTGTGTGCCTGCGTGTTGGGGAGGATAAGACATAAAAAGTCATCCCAAAGCTGTGTGGGAAGTCTTATAAGAGGGGGAAATTCAAGGTCCCACAGCCTCAGGCACACGGGATGGGGAGAAACTTCCTGGAGAAGCGGCACTGGGACCAGAAGAAGAGATCAGAGGTTAGGGGGAGGAGAGAAAGGAGGGAGAGGAGGAGGGAGAAAAAGGGGAGGAAGAGGTGAGGGGAAGGGGGAGGGGAAAGGGGGAAGGGGGAAGGGGGAGGGGGAAGGGGAAGGAGGTTCCGTCTCAGCTGTAGGACCGAGCTGTAGATCAGACTGCCTGAGGACTTAGCTGCCTTTGCTCTGTGGGTCAGGGCTGGTCCTGGGCAAAGGGCACACCATTTACCTTCCCTTGGCCTCACAGAGCAAAGTGCACACCCAGTGAGGGGGGGGGGGGGAGGAAGGGGTAATACAATTTAAATAAAACTTTTTTTTTTAAAGTTGGAGGAACACATTATTTGGAGACAGAGCAAAAATATCTGTGACACGCCAAGCACCGTTTTAATGACAACCTGTGTGGGAGGACAGTTTAGTCACATTTTTCATTCTCCCTTCCCCGGGGAGCTGCGTTCCAGCGATCGGGCCCTGATATCAAGTTGGCATGTTCCCCGAGTCGGCCCCCCGGCAGAATTATTCAGCAGTGCGATGAGTCAGGGGGCTGCCAAGTCACCCCGTCCACACGGGCAGGATGCTGGCCCCGTGGGGGCGGCTGGGGGCCCGGGGGGTGGGCAGGAAGCTGACGGCAGCTGCCAGCCGCCAGCGTGGTGGCTGTGCGGGGGCCCCTGGCGTGTCCACCCCTCCCGTGAACTTCTCGGGGTGAGTATGTGACTAGTGACCCAGCTGGGAGCACAGTGAGCGTGGAAAAGGATTTCTTCAAAGGGGGCTTTAGTTAAATGCCAGGAGGAAGAGGCTCAGGACGCAGCTCTGCCGGCCCCTCCGGTACAAGTGCCTCCCGGACTCAAGATGACAACAGTGAGGATTTTAAGTGACGACCACCAGTACGCAGGCGCTGGCTGCGGGCAGACACTCCTCACACCTCCCTTCATTTCTCCGTGCCACAGTGGGGTGCCACCTGTGACACGGGGGGGGGGGGGGGGGGGGGGGAGTGCAGCAGAGGCTCAGGGAGGGGAAGCGACTTCCCCCAGAGTGCAGCTGCTCCGCGGCCCAGCAGAACCGGAACCCACGCCTGCCGGATCCCGGAGGCCGGCGCCTTTCTGCAGGCATGGCGGTCAGAGCTCGCCTCCCCTCCTAAGTTGGATGTGGCGAGCACACAGGGCGGAGACACCAGGAGGGGACCTCTTCCTGCCTCTTCCCCCAGATCGTGACTCGTTTTCGCCATTTTATTTCTAACACCATTTATTGCATACCGTGCTCCATATTTTCTGGGAATCAGGAGGGAGAGCAGGCATGGTTCTTCCTTGTTTTACAGATGGGGAAACTGAGGCCCCGAACGGACAGAGTCCCACCTCTGTTACCTACCAGCTGTCTAGTAAATAAAACTATTTAAATGTTTAGTCTCCATTTTCCTCCTTTGTAGAATGGGGATAATGAGCTCCACCTCAGATGCCGGCTGATGGGTTCCAAGGGGCGAAAGCAGGTCCACTTAAAACGCTCTGCACACTCTGAAGCGTCACACCCACACGGAACGTGGCGCCTTCTCCGTCAGGGTCACCGTCATCAGATATTGGTGAATGGCACAGGCTTTCAGACTGCCTGGGTTCAAACACCAGCCCCTTCACTTAGTAGCTGTGAAACCTTGGGCCAATTACTTAACCTCTCTGGGCCTCAGTTTCACCATCTGCAAAGTGGGCATACTGTCAGTACCTTCCTCACGAGCCGTCACAGGGACTAAACAGGCACATACGTGTGAGGGCTACGAGGATTCCAGTGCACAGGACAGGAAGCGCTTAGTAACTGTACTAGTACCATCAGCCCCACGTGGCTGCCGCGGCCAGACTGCGCCTCTGGGAGCAGGGGCGGGTCCATCTGTCCGCCGTACCTCCCCGAGCATGCTGGCAGGCCCGGGGAGGGCGCCCCATGCCGACGGGCGTTGTGGAGGCACGCCCCCCTAGCAGGGCCGCCTTTGGTGCTTGGCCTGCCCAGGGACTTCGGGAGATTTTCCTAAGTCCTTGCCAGCACTGGGTATTGGTGGGATTTCTTGGAATGGCCACAGACCCACAAGCCTGCCCCTTCTCCACTGTGACAGTGGAGCGGCTCCACTGCCCCTGAGCCCCTGGCCCCAGGGCCTGGCTGGCTGCACCCTGCCGGCCCAGGGGCTGGTTCCCACCGCCGCTGCGGTGTGTGTCTCCTGTGTCTCCTAGGAACCGCAGAAGACTGCTGGTCCTGAGTCCTGGGCAGGGCGCCCGAACGTCCCTTCAGACTGCCCCAGTGGGGGGCTTGCCCTCGCTGCCTCTGTAGAGGTGAGTCCCTAGGGGTGTGTCCCCGTGTGCTTGTGTGGGGGCGGTCCGGCCCAGGGGCCTGTCTGTGTCTACAGGTGGGTGGGCGTGGGGGCTGTGTATGTGCCCATGTGGATGTGGGGGTATGTGGGGGGAGCAGGTGGGGGGCCAGGGGCAGCTGTGCACCGGGAGGGGGCCATGGCCAGTGGGCCACGTGGAAGTGTCTGGGGTGCAGAAGAGGCGAGGCCACCTGGAAGTGGGCGAGGGAGGCCGGGAGCAGGGGCAGGCCTGTGGGTCTGGGGGCATACACGGAGGGGAGGGGCAGGAGTGAAAAGGTATCGGGTCCCGGTCTCCAGAACCAGGTCTCGGGACAGAGAAATGTACCTAGTATTCCATAAGGAATCTGAAGGAGGGATGTATGTAGGTCATTTACAGCGAAGAAAATAGTTTTGATTTCTAAAGACGCCCTAGACATCAAACACTCTGGGACCTCAGACGTCTCCCACCTCCCAGCACAGCCGTCGCACCAGGAAACAGCCTGCACCCCACCGGCCTCATCGGCCCTTTGGAGATGAGCCTGGAATCCGGCCTGTCTGGGCTTGTACCCCAGACCCATGGGTTAGCCCGGGCCACAGGGGACCCCAGACCCACGGGCTAGCCCTGGCCTCAGGGGCTCCCTTCTCCTCTCTGGCTGGGTCTCCTCACCTGTTAAACAGTGAGGTCCACAAGGGCGCCCTCAGCGGGGAACCAGGACGAAGAACTTAACCCGCAGGGAGCGCTGGCGGAGGGAGGGGCTCTAGGTGTTCTAACTCTCGATCTTAGTCTTGACCTTCACTACACCTCGGGGGTGGAAACAAGGAGGAGCTGGGAAAGGCCCAGCCACCTGCCCCCGAAGCCCTGCCTGTGCCCGCCCGCCCTGCTCTGGCTCCGCTCAGTGCCAGCGCCCCGGCTCCTGGCACGGGAGCGTTCCGGGAGAGTGTAGCGACGATTATGGCCACGGTCCGGCGCTGACTGTGCAGGATGCAGCTGGAGGCCTGTGGTCACCTGCGCCAGGAGCCTGGGAGTCTCCCGAGGGCCAGGGCTGCCCGTCTGTCACCGGGTCTCCGGGCCCCGGCTCGGGGCCGCCCGTTTGTCACCGGGTCTCCGGGCCCCGGCACGAGGCGGCTCTCAGGTAGAAACGCGAGTAGAGCGGCTCTGTGAACAGCGGTGTGGGGTTTCCTCAGTGACTCACTGAGTGTGGGGCTTTCACTGGGAGCAGAGCACAGCCTTGCCCTCCATGAGCTCAGGTCCCCGAGGAGGGGTACAGAGGGCTGGCAGGAAGAGCGCAGACCCCACAGGACGCAGCTCCAAGCCCCGCACAGACAGCAGGAGGGCAGGGGCCCAAGTGGGGGTGGAGGACACACTGAAGGCCTCCCAGACCCCCCCCCCCCCCATCAATGACCACGGCTGCGCCCAGCCCTCGGGGCTGCAGGGCCACCGGCTTGCAACGTGGCAACCCCTTGGCTCCTCTATCTAAGGACCAGGATTTGCCAGGCGCTCGGCATGGTTGCAACCATTCCCGTCCCTGTGATCAACTCTCCTGACAGTGCCACCAGTGCCGGAAAGGGCGTCACCATCCTGTCTCTCCCTCCTACCAGCTGTGGCAGGAGTGCTCCCTGTCCCTCTCTCCAACCCCACAGTGTTAGGGACTCAGGGCCCCATTCTGGTGCCAAAGGCTTCTGGCCGCCACTTTGTCCCACAGAGGCCACCATCCCACCTTTGACCAGTCTCTTCCCTGCTCTGGCTCTGCCCCTAGCTCATCACAGTCCCCACAGCCACCCCACTGAACCCTGCCGCCTCATCTGTAGGAGGGGGGACACTCGTGCTGATGCCCTGGGGGTCTCGTGAGGACTAAATAGAGCCAGAACGGAAAGGCCCCCCGGGACGCCTGGGCTCAAGTTATGGCCTGACTCCTTCCTCTCTGCACCTTTCTCTCGTTTGCCTGATGCATGATCATCTGAAAGGTGCTTCACGGTCTGCTTCCTGGCCAGACACTGGGGCTGGGGTGGGGAGGACAGGGCACCCTGGCCCTCTGCTGACCACGCTCCTGGTGATGGGAGAGATATGACTGCATAAAGGCCTACCAAGTCCCACACCAACTGTACCCTGACCCCAATGACCGCGTCTGCCTGCTTCCTGGGCCAACCGTGCACTGGTCCGCCCTGTGGGAGACCGAACGCCCTGGGCTGTGTGGACCTGGGGAGGTGGAGTCGGCCTGGAAGGGGGTTTGCAACTTCCCCTTAGAGTGTCTGTGAGCGTGCACGTGTGTGGGGTGTGTGTTTGTGTAGGGGTGGTGGTGACAGAAGAGGACAGAGGGAATTGGAAGAGCTAGATACCCTCATGCAAGCCACCTGACCACGGGGGTGTCCCTGCAGATGGGTGTGAGGGGCGGGCGTGCCCAGGTGACGGGGAAGGGCCAGGATGCTTGCAGAGCAGGGAGTCCTGGAGAACCACCACATCCATGCAATGTCCCCAGTGACTCAGTTCCACATGGCCCACAGCCCAGAGCAGGGGACAAGCAGGGTCACTGGCAATGTGACTGCTCCCTCACCGTGCATCCTCCGAGTCTCTCCCTGGAGACTGCCACCCAAGCCTTCTCTTCTTGCCCACCCACTGTCCCCCTTTCCTGGCCACCCCTGGCAGGACAGAGAACCTCTTTATTTCCCGTGAACCCCTGGTTGTTGATGCTGTCTGAGGGGAGGGTGCAGGAGCACTCCCCCCACCTTCACGCCTTCCCTCCTAAACCCCCCACATTACAGGGTTGGCTGACAGGTATGTTTACCTGCCAAGCATCCTCTTGCATAAGGCACTGTCAGCTTCTAGGGGAAGCCGAACAGCAATGCCCCCTCCCCCCACCCCGCCACTGCAAACCAGCTACAAGCCTCAGTTTGCAGAGGAGACCCCATCTCCCTGATGCAGCAGAGAAAGAAGATGACTTAGCGGTGGTTTTGCCACCGAGGAGCTCTGTGATCACAGACAAGTTGCTGAGAATCCCAAGCGGTATGTATCTGGTACACCACTGCACGCCCCGTGCCTGACGCACAGTGGCTGCCCCCGAATACTGGCTGAATGGAGGAATAAATGAGTACAGAAGGGCTGGGACTGCTGAAACGAGATGGGAGAAAGAAAGCATTTGTGACAGCGATGTCACACGGTAAGCATTCCGTATGAGGTAGTTATTATTGTTAGTGGTTATTCAGGAGCAAAAACTCTTACCACTGAGTCACACTGGTTCCCAGAGCTAATATGAAATCAGGTAATTAAGGCTAAAAGAGTGACTTGTGCTAAAGAATCCAAGCAGTTGCCTCTGGGTCCAAAAGGTGATCTGTTGTATTCCATCTCATTGGTTTTTAACAAAGTTAGACCGAGCTCATCTTTGTGCCCAGAGTGGGTGGGGTTCTGTGCAAGATACAGAGGAACTAAGTCAAGCTCCCCCCCAAAGGAGCTACTTTCCCGTTGTACCGCTGTAGAGGCAAGAGCAACGCTCATCAGTGTAAGAGCCTTCCCGCTTGAGCCGAGGGCGCAGGGCTGCATTCTCGAGGCCAGTGCAAGCCCGTCACTCATTTCTTCAACAGACAGTCACAACTCAGAGCTCACTTGCTGTGCGGCGCACGCCCCTAGCTAGGCACTGGGGACACCGACATCCATCGCATAAACTAGAGGAGCAGCTCCCAGACCAGAGAAGGAGATCTAAAAATGGGTCAGGGCTCTAAATGCTAAAACAGAGCACAGGAAGGCGGAGCAGAGGCCCATTCTCAATTCTCCCTGGGAGTGGGGTGGTGGTGGTGGTGGTGGTGGTGGTGGTGGTGGTGGTGGTGGTTAGGAAGGGGTACTTACAGACCCAGGCAAAACCTCTCCCCTGGGGCCCCGCCCTGACCTCACCCTGGCTGGAGAACCAGGCTGCCCCTTCAGTCAGGGCAGTGGACGCTGAGAGCAGGACCTCCCGCAGTGGCTCTTACCCTGCTGGTTCGTGGGGACCCTGTGCCCTGTGACAATCCTGGAGTATCAGGGCTGGGAGGGGATGAAGGCGGAGCACCTCAGAGGCTGAGGACCCTAACCCCTCCACTCGGCAGTGACCGAGAAGGTCCCGTGTGTCTGGATGCCTGGCCAGTGCTGAAGTTTCTAAGGCACTGAGATGCTTGCAGATTCAATCTCCCAGAGCACCGCCCCCTCCAGGTCTCACTTGGGAGCCTAAGGCATAGGCAGGCACCTGTCAGACACAGCAGGTGAGTGACCACTGCTGGGTCCCTGTTCCCAGGACCTCGCCAGTGGCCCTGCGTCAGTTGGGGGCACAATTGAGCAGTGAGGGGGAGTTGGAGGGGGAGGAGAGATGTTCCGATGTCCCAGCTTACACGCAGCCAAGCCGCCCAGGACGGCACCAACTCAGTGCATCCCGGGCAGCTGCGGGTCAGGCCTCTGACCGCCGCCCCCCGCAGACCCGGAGGGGGGGCTCCGGGAAAGCAGCCAGGGACTGCCAATCTGTCTCTTCACTTGCTCGTCAAGCAGCAGGGTCATTTGTATCTACTGCCATAGTTGAGCAAAATTTCAACAACAATAATGAACTTGGCACCAAACTCCCCACCTGGCATGGCTAACATCCCTGAAGAACGCCAGGCCAGCGAGACAGCCCCACGTGGACTGGCTGGGGAGGGCTGCGAGGCCTGAGCCAGGTGGGTCCCTGCCTTTAGTCACCGTCCCCAGACCCACTGACCGCTCCTCCCATGGCCCCTTGCACCAGTTCACACGCCCATCTGCACAAGCATCTGTGTCTGTCCTTCAGTCTCCCTTTTCTGGAACATTTATTTCATAACATTTCGTAGTACTATCTGAGCCTTTATTTTTTTTTTTAAATTGAGGTACCAGTGGTTTGTAACATTCTGCAAGTTTCAGGGTTACAACATTAGGATTCCATATCTGTACACACTGTAGAGTGCTCACCACCCAAAGTCTAGCCCGTGTTCCCGGGAGCTCAGGAACCTTGGGGGACCAGAGCCTCCATCTCTCGAGAACTCCTCTCTCTGCAGCGCCTGGGGTTGAGGGAGCTCATGCAGGCCACCGGGCGGGCCACCACAGGGGCAGGGGCAGGGGCAGGAGCAGCAAGGCAAGGGACCTGCAACCACGGGGCGCAGTCAGGCCACTCGGCCGTTTGTAGGCGCTCCGGCTCGCCTGGCGAGCTGCCTCCCTTTCTCAGGCCTTTGGAAAAATTGGGGGAGTAATGGGACGGCTCAGAGTGAGTCTCCAGGCTGTCAAACCATTAACCTGGATTTTCAGTGAGCCAAGTCCCACCTGTGCCCGCGCCCAAACGTAGAGCCCTCCCGAAGGGTCATTTCCAGGGTCCTGGGACAAACAGGCTCCCGGGCTCTCTCTCTCTCTCTCTGCTCTGGGGAGCATCTCAAGAGCCAAACTGACAAGTTCACAATGCAGAGACCCTTCTCTGAAGCTCCTGTCCCCACAGCTGCCCTGGCCGGCACCCCGGCCACTGTCCTGGTCTCGGGATCGGGCTGGGCACAGTGGGTGGAGGGGCTGTTTAGGGGGCAGTTTGTCTTGCTGCCATAAGTCAGCTTCATTTTGTTCTCTTTCCTCTTGCTTTCCTGTTTACCTATTTTTTAAAAACCCTCTTAATGGGCAAAACAGCCTCACGTAGAGTGTGCCTCCCTGAGAGACGTCACACCTCCCAGGCTGGGCTGGAAGTCGGTCTCTCTCTCCAGGCTGCCCACTGGGATGCACCGATGCAGGGGCTAAATATAGAACGGGCCTCCTCCTCCCCCAGCCTGCCTGTCCTCTGAGGGCAGGGGCACAGGCGAGGACAGAGGATCGATGCTGTGCTTGGCGGCAGGCTGCATAGCAGCTGCCCCTGCACAGACACCCTTATCTGCACCTGCTGCCCATTGGCTCCGATAGAGCCTGATATACTGGGGGGGGGGGCGGTAAAGGAGACAGAAGTCACCATGGCGACCTGCATAGCTGAGTCTGGAGGGAGCAGGGGCTTGGCTGTGGGCTTGTCCCTCTGCCCCGGCCATTCGAGGCTGGTGGCTTTGTGTCCAGGCCACCTGCAGAGGGGCAGCCCTGTGGGCGGCGGAGGGGGAGGCAGCCCACGTTATTCATGCCGGAAGTCCACAGCCCGCTCAGGGGCCCCTTCCGTGTGCCTCCCCAGAACGCCGAGAATGGATGAATCAGTCCCAGCTCATCAGAGCCTTTCATGCTCAACCAGCCCAAACGACAGATTTAGAAACTGCGTGGTTTCGTTCTTTTAGTGCATCGCTGAGGAACAGCCCGGAGCAGCCCAGGCCTCCATTGTCTCCATCCGCACCCTTTGATCAAGCGTCTGTGACCGCACGGCGCTGGGTGCTGCACCCGGAGACACAGGGAGCAGGGTACACGGGTGCAGAAACATGTGCCCAGAACGCTCAGGCCGCAGGAAAAAAAATACCCGAATAGTGCCATTTGTACCAACATCCCACTCGATCGGCACAACCTTGTGAGGAATTGCTGTACTTTGATATGAGAGTGGAGGAGTTCAGTGTCTTTCACAGGGACCCCCAGTAAGGGACAGAACAGACACTCAAGTTTTCTAGCCCAGTGCTGGATAAGGACACTTGGTGTTCACCAAAGTCTGGACTGGGAGCCTGCAGCATCAGAAACACCTGGCAGGTTCTTAAATGCAGACCCCTGGGCCCCACCCTGACCTGGGGACCTTCTGTCAGGAGGGAGAGTGGGTGACTGGCGATCCCCAGGTGACTTGTGTTGTGCGGCCCTGGGGTGTCATCCATGAAACCACACTGCTCAGGGGTGATCACACGGTCCAGTGGTTCTCAGCCCCAGAGCATGTCAGAATCCCAGGTCAATCTATGGCAGCGGTTCTCAACCTGTGGGTCGCGACCCCGGTGGGGGTCGAGCGACCAAAACACAGGGCATCGCTCCGATGGCTTTAGGCGACCCCTGTGTTTTGGTCGTTCGACCCCGCCGGGGTCGCGACCCACAGGTTGAGAACCGCTGATCTATGGGAACGGTAACATCCAGGTCCCACCCTGGGCCCTTACAATAGGACCTCTTACGGAGGGGTCTAGGTGTCACCAACCTCAGAAGGCTCTTTGGGTGATTCTCAAGAGCAGCCAAAATGACGGGGGGCATTGTTTCAGGCCCCTCCCTTTTACTCTGCAACTCTGGGAGGGGGTGTGAGTTCTCAGCAGTCACGCAACGAGCTGGGTAGAGGACCAGAAGACCTCCAGTGTCCTGGCTCTTATGTCCAAGCTCACTCCACTTCCAAGCTCTGTGTCCTCGGGGCTGTGAGCTCAGTCTTGACAGCCCCATTCTTGAAAGGGCAGTATGTGGAGAGGATGCTAATTTTTCTTTCTTAGACTCACAAGTTTAAAGAAAGAGCTCTCAGGCTAGGAAAGTGGGTGCAGACAGACACACAGAACTCCCTGCTTTGAAGGGCCTACCCGTTGGTTCCTCTGGCCCCCGGCCACCAGGTCAGCACCTGTGATTCTGAACGTTCCCGAACCCCTGTGCGGCCTCCCCTGCCTGGGACACAGCAGTCTTGCTAAGCAGACCTGCTGCCCATGGTGCCAGGCCCACCTGAAGTACCACCTTGTCCAGGCGGCTCCAGATGGAGGGGCTGCATCCTCTCTGACCTTCTGTGACTTAGAGTCAGCACCAGGGACCAGGCAGTCGGTCGTTTACTTGTGGCTCACGACACGTGGCATATCACTGTATTATTTAAAAAACAAACACTCATGACTCTTTTCTGTCCTCTCAAACCAAACCAGTGACTTGATTTCTGAGTGCCTCTCTAACCTTGACCCGGTTCTCCCTTAGGACACTGCTTCTTGCACCTGGCTTCTCTGCCTACCCTGGGCTCAGAGACATCCCCTCAAAACTAGCTCCCGGGGCTTCGGTGGGGGAATCAGGTTCTGCTGATGGTTCCTTCCTTCCTCATTCCAGATGCACCTGTGCTCAGGGCATCGCTCCTTAATCCGGTCTGCCCAAGGCCGTCAACACGGATCCAAAGGGAACCAGAGAATCAGCTGTCCACGCAACTGCTGGGCAGCTGCGCTTCCAGAGCTTTCCACGGCCCCACCCCCAACTTGACTCTTCCAGACTCCGACAGCCCGGAGGCGTTGTTGACCCCCATACACGATGCCCTTCTTCCCTAGGAAACCCTGCTTCCACTCCCCCCCCCCCCACTTCTGGCTAACACCTTCCGTCTGGGATCCCTTCAGAATTCGCTCTGTGGGATGACATCTCCGACTTCACACCTGTCACGGGTATCTGCCACGTTTCATAGGGCACACGTGCTCAGTCAAGACTGACGGACTGACCTCCACAAGGGAACAGACTTGTCGCTGGGGTCTGTCCTCAGGCTCAGAAGGCCTACGAGACAGTATCTGCTTTACGCATGTGCAAATTAACAAAGGGAGAAGGGCCCCCAGTCCAGCACACTGGTTCTCCTTCCTGACTGTTGGGACTTGGGAGAAAAAGCAGCCCCTGTCCTATGCTGGGCACCCTACACCCTCTAGGTCAGGGGTCGGGAGCCTTATTGGCTGAGAGAGCCATGAACACCACATGTTTTAAAATGTAATTCCGTGAGGGCCATACAATGACCCGTGTACGTTACGCATTATCCAATAAAAATTTGGTGTTGTCCCAGAGGACAGCTGTGATTGGCTCCAGCCACTCGCAACCGTGAACATGAGCGGTAGGAAACGAATGGACTGTAATACATGAGAATGTTTTATATTTTTAACGTTATTATTTTTTTATTAAAGATTTGTCTGTGAGCCAGATGCAGCCATCAAAAGAGCCACATCTGGCTCGCGAGCCATAGGTTCCGACCCCTGATCTAGGTGGTTCCCCATGACCCCTACCTCCCGGTAGTCACACCTTATGTGTTACCCTGGCGGGAAGGCTAGACTGATTGACTGGCTTGTAATGAACAGAATACAGCGAAAGGGAGGGCAGCTCACTACCAAGATTATAAAAAGATTGTGATGTCCATCTTTCTCTCTCTCTTTCTTTCTCTCTCTCTCTCTCTAAGATCAATTGCCCTGGTGGCGGGAGCCAGCCTTCATGTCAAGAGTCAGGCTACATGGTGAGGGACTGAGATGGGAGTCAAGCCTTCAGATGACTACAGCTCCTCTGGCTGGTGTCTTTGCCTCTAACCGCATGACAGTCCTTGAGGCAGAGACACCCAACTAGGCCATACCTGGATTCTTGACCCTCAGTGTCTCTGTGATAATAAACGTTTGTTGTTTTAAGTAGCTAAGTTCTGGGGTACCTTGTTACGCGGCAACAGATAACTGATGCATGTCCCTCGCGTTCCTCCTTTGTGCACATGCATGGTGGGCATGGTGAGGCTCAGGAGTGCCCAGTGGCACTCAGGGCAGGTCAGTGGATGGGAGGGAGGCTTTGGATCCCAGAGCCCCGAGGAAGACAAGCAGGTGCAGCTCGACCCTTTCAAAGCCTGCTCCCACCGAGCTCCCCTCCCTACCCCCCGACCACCCGCACACCCACTCGATTCCGCCTCTGGAGTGTCTCCAGCACACACCGCCTTGGTGTTTCTACTTAATCTGTCCTTCTACTTAAATTCATTCATTCAACAAATCTTTGTAGAATGCCTACTGCGGCCCTCGCACTGGTCACGGTGGGGGGCTTCTGCGGCTCACGAGGCAGCCCTCATTGTTTCCCCTGCGTGTCCCCCCCCCCCCCGCTCCCCTGAAAGCACCCTGAGGCAGGAGCCTCCCTCTGCACCTTTGGACTCACAGCGCCGGCCCCGTCAGCACGCCACCCGCATTCCATGACAGAGGAGGAGAGAATGCACTGCCTGTCAGAGGCGCCTCAAAGGCATGTGTTAGTGTGGGATGGGGCAGAAGACGGATGGCTGAGCGGTTCAGGATCCTCCCGACTACCTTCCCCCTTGGATGACAGCTGGATGCTTGACTGACACTTCTTCGGCGCCGAGAGTATGTCTGGAGATCAGTGGCCAGCACGCTAGCTTATTTCATCCTCACCAACATCTATCTGCCCAGGAGGCAAGGGTTGTTCCCATTTACCAGTGAGTCAAGCAAGGCTCAGAGAGGTGGATTAACTTGTTCGAGTTGCACAGGAAAAATAACAGCTAGCGCGTAGCGGGTGTTCCCAGTTAGCCCATGGAATCCTTCTCCAGCCCAGACAGAGGCAAAGAAATATTAGATAATTTATCCAAGTGAATACTTGCAAGCTGGTAAGCGCCAGGGCCAGGAACGGAACCTGGGAGCCTGATCCGAGAACTGCCGCCCACGCGCTGACAGACGCAGCAGAGCTGAAGGTCATGGTTAGGCATTGGGGCTCCAAGGGCAGTGCTCCCTCCCCCATCTCGCGAGGCCGGTGCTCCCTCCCCCATCTCGCGAGGCCGGTGCTCCCTCCCCCATCTCGCGAGGCCGGTGCTCCCTCCCCCATCTCGCGAGGCCGGTGCTCCCTCCCCCACCTGGCAAGGACGGTGCTCCCTCCCCCACCTGGCGAGGCCAATGCTCCCTCCCCCACCTGGCGAGGCCAATGCTCCCTCCCCCATCTCGTGAGGCCAGTGCTCCTTTCCCCATCTGGCGAGGCCAGCGCTCCCTCCCCCATCTCGCGAGGCCAGCGCTCCTTCCCCCACCTGGTGAGGCTGGTGCTCCCTCCCCCATCTCGCGAGGCCGGTGCTCCCTCTCCCATCTGGCGAGGCCGGTGCTCCCTCCCCACCTGGCGAGGCCGGTGCTCCCTCCCCCACCTGGCGAGGCCGGTGCTCCCTCCCCACCTGGCGAGGCCGGTGCTCCCTCCCCCACCTGGCGAGGCTGGTGCTCCCTCCCCATCTCGCGAGGCCGGTGCTCCCTCCCCATCTCGTGAGGCCGGTGCTCCCTCCCCCACCTGGCGAGGCCGGTGCTCCCTCCCCCATTTCGTGAGGCCGGTGCTCCTTCCCCCACCTGGTGAGGCCGGTGCTCCCTCCCCCATCTCGCGAGGCCGGTGCTCCCTCCCCCACCTGGCGAGGCCGGTGCTCCCTCTCCCATCTCGCGAGGCCGGTGCTCCCTCCCCCACCTGGCGAGGCCGGTGCTCCCTCCCCCACCTGGTGAGGCCGGTGCTCCCTCCCCACCTGGCGAGGCCGGTGCTCCCTCCCCCACCTGGCGAGGCCGGTGCTCCCTCCCCCATCTGGCGCTGCTCTTTCCCGCCTCCCCCAGGGGCGCCAGCGTCTTCCCGCCACTTCCCAACCTGACCGTGGATTTGCTTGTCCTGAATTTCTCTTTGACTGGATCCAACATTTTTTTTTTTTGTCTCAAAAATAACTCAGAGCTCCTGTCCTAGGTTAAGTAGAAATGTCACCCATGTCATTGCCTTCCCCAACTTTTTGGAGGTTACGTGTGAGGACATGGAGGCAAAGGAGGAAAAGGAGGAGAGGCAAGAAAGGGGGAAAAATACAAGAGCAACCAGGAGTTTCTCATCTCTGAGGTGAAGTTTTGGGTCAAAATGAGTCTAAAGCCTTTTTTTTTTTTTTTTTTTTTGGTTAGATTATGTCAGTAGAATAATGTGACCTGGCAAGCAATAGCATGGGGACTTCAACCCAGGAGGCAGGCTCCCCAATCTAATCCACCTCCTTTCTTCCCAAGCACAGGAAGCTCTGTGTCTCTCTCCTCTGCTCTGGGCCCACAGACTTATTCATGCAAGTCAACATTCCTGCCCCACAATAGGTGTGATTGCTTCCCATTACGTTGTCATGGCAACACCCACTGCCATTTGGGGGGTGGGGAGGTGGCAGGGGAAACAAATGAGTGGCCAATCAGGCTTTCCAGGAAAGTGTCACAATGCC
>NC_089513.1:67488682-67631248 GCF_036850995.1 Saccopteryx leptura | reverse complement strand
TCACCACTCTTATTTAACATGGTCCTGGAAGTCCTATCTACAGCAATCAGACAAGAAGAAGAAATAAAGGGCATTCAAGTTGGAAAAGAAGAAGTAACACTATCATTATTTGCAGATGATATGATATTGTATATAGAAAACCCTAAAGTCTCAGTCAAAAAGCTACTAGACCTGATAAATGAATTCAGCAAAGTGGCAGGATATAACATCAATACTCAGAAATCAGAGGCATTTTTATACACCAACAATGAACTGTCGGAAAGAGAAATTAAGGAAACAATCCCCTTCACAATTACAACCAAAAAAAATAAGTACGTAGGAGTAAAGTTAACCAAGGAGACTAAAGACTTGTACTCGGAAAAATTACAAAGCATTGACTAAAAGAAATCAAGGAGAATATACAAACAAGTGGAAGCATATACCCTGCTCATGGTTAGAAAGAATAAACATCATTAAAATGGTCTATATTACCCAAAGTCAATCTATAAATTCAATGCAATATCCAATTAAAATACCAATGACATACTTCAAAGATATGGATCATATATTCACAACAATTTATATGGAACCAAAAAAGAACACAAATAGCCTCAGCAATCTTAAAAAAGAAGAATATAGTGGGAGGTATCACACTTCCTGATATCAAGTTATACTACAAGGCCATTGTACTCAAAACAGCCTGGTCCTTGGCATAAGAACAGGCATATAGATCAATGGAACAGAACAGAGAACCCAGAAATAAACCCACAGCATCTTATGGACAGTGATATTTACAAAGGAGGTAAGGTAATACAATGGAGTAAAGACAGCTCTCTTTAATAAATAGTGTGGGGAAAAATTGGACAGCTACCTGCAAAAAATGAAACTAGATCACCAGCTTACACCACTCACAAAAATAAACTCAAAATGGATAAAAGACTTAAATGTAGGCCGTGAAACCATAAGCATCTTAGAAGAAAACATAGGCAGTAAGCTCTCGGACATCTCTCGGAGCAATATATTTGCTGATTTATCTCCACGGGGAAGTGAAATAAAATACAGGATAAACAAATGGGACTATATCAAACTAAAAAGTTTTTGCACAGCTAAAAAAAAGAAGAATAGAATAAAAAGACAAACTACACAATGGTAGAACATATTTGACAATACGTCTGATAAGGGGTTAATAACCAAAATTTATAAAGAACTTGTAAAACTCAACACCAGGAAGACAAACAACCCAATCCAAAAATGGGCAAAAGAGATGAATAGACACTTCTCCAAAGAGGACATACAGATGGCCAATAGGCATATGAAAAAATGCTCAACATCACTAATCATTAGAGAAATGCAAATTAAAACCTCAATGAGATATCACCTCACACCAGCCAGAATGGCGCTCATCAACAAAACAACACAGAATAAGTGCTGGCAAGGATGTGGAGAAAAGGGAACCCTCTTGTACTGCTGGTGGGAATGCAGACTGGTGCAGCCACTGTGGAAAACAGTATGGAAATTTCTCAAAAAACTGAAAATCGAACTGCCTTTTGACCCAGCTATCCCACTTTTAAGAATATACCCCAAGGATACCATAGAACGGCTGGAAAAGGAGAAATGCACCCCCATGTTTGTGGCAGCATTGTTCACAATAGCGAAGATCGGGAAACAGCCCAAGTGTCCATCAAAGGACGAGTGGATTAAAAATCTTTGGTACATATATACTATGGAATAGTACTCAGCCATAAGAAATGATGACATCGGATCATTTACAATAACATGGATGGACCTTGGTAACATTATACGAAGTGAAATAAGTAAATCAGAAAAAAAACTAAGAACTATATAAATCCATACATAGAAGGGACATAAAAATGAGACTCAGAGACATGAACAAGAATGTGATGGCAACAGGGGTGGCGGTTGGGGAGAGGGGGGATGGGGTGAATAAGGAGACAGGGGTTGGGGGAGGGGAGGGATACAAAGAAAACCAGATAGAAGGTGACAGAAGATAATTTAACTTTGGGGGAGAGGTATACAGCACAATCCAATGTCAAAATAATCTAGAGATGTTTTCTCTCAACATATGTACCCTGATTTATAAATGTCACTGCATTAAATTTAATAAATAAATTAAAAAAAAAGAAACAATGAAGCCAAAAACAACAACAACAACAAAAAAAACCCTACAACTAAGACTACTTTATCCAGCAAGGCTATCATTTATTTATTTTTTTTCCTTTTTTTTTATTTATTCATTTTAGAGAGGAGAGAGAAAGAGACAGAGAGAGACAGAGAGGAGAGAGAGACAGGGGGGAGGAGCTGGAAGCATCAACTCCCATATGTGCCTTGACCAGGCAAGCCCAGGGTTTCGAACCGGCGACCTCAGCATTTCTAGGTCGACGCTTTATCCACTGCGCCACCACAGGTCAGGCCGGCTATCATTTAAAATTGAAGGAGAAATAAAAAGCTTCCCAGACAAAAAAAAAAAAAAAAAAAAAAAAAAAAAAAAAAAAAAATCAAGGAATTCATTACAACCAAACCAATGCTGCAGGGACTGTTTTGGGGCCTGTTGTAAACAGGTCAAAGTGGAAAAAGAATATAGCAAAAGAGGAATACAGCTCTAAATAATAAAATGGCAATAAACAACTGCATGTCAATAATAACCTTAAATGTAAATGGTTTAAATAATGTAATCAAAATGATGTACATCAGGTAGCTGCATGGATAAGAAAACAGGACTCGTACATATGCTGTCTACAAGAAACACACCTTAAAACAAAGGATGTACATAGACTGAAGGTAAAATGATGGAAAAAAACATTTCATGCGAATGGAAATAAAAAAAAAGCTGGGGTAGCAATACTTATATCAGACAAAATGGACTTTAAAACAAAGGATATATTAAGAGATAAAGAAGGCCACTACATAATGATAAAGGGAGTAATCCAACAGGAAGATATAACTATGATAAATATCTATGCATCTAATATAGGAGCACCTAAATATATAAAGCAGATTTTCATGAATATAAAGGGTGAGATCAACAGCAATACTATAATAGTAGGGAATTTTAATACCCCACTAACATCACTAGATAGATCCTCAAGAAAGAAAATTAACAAAGAAACAGCAGACTTAAAGGACACACTAGATCAACTGGATTTCATAGATATCTTCAGAACCTTTCATCCTAAAGCAGCAGAATATACATTCTTTTCGAGTGCTCATGGTACATTCTCTAGGATAGACCACATGTTAGGGCATAAAAGTGGTCTCAACAAATTTAAGAAGATTGAAATCATATCAAGCACTTTCTCTGATCACAATGGCATGAAACTACAAATCAACCACAACAAAAAAACTCAAGAATTCTCAAACACATGGAAACTAAATAACAGGTTGTTAAATAATGAATGGATTAAGAATGAGATCAAAGAAGAAATAAAAAAAAATTCTCAAAACGAATGATAATGAGCATACAATTCAAAATTTATGGGACACAGCAAAAACAGTACTGAGAAGGAAGTTCATAGCACTACAGACACATTTTAAGAAGCTAGAAAAAGCTCAAATAAAGAACTTAACCCTGCATCTAAAAGAACTAGAAAAAGAACAGCAAGTAAAGCCCAGAGGTAGTAGAAGGAAGGAAATAATAAAATCAGAGCAGAAATAAATGACATAGAGGCTAAAGAAACAATACAGATGATCAATGAAACTAGTGGATGGTTCTTTGAAAAGGTAAACCAGATTGATGAACCTTTAACCAGACTCAAATAAATAAAATTAGAAACGAGAGTGGAGAAATAACAACTCACACAACAGAAATACAAAATAATGTAAGAAAATACTATAAAGAACTGTATGCCAAAAAACTAGACAACCTAGGCCCTGGCCTGTTGGCTCTGTGGTAGAGCTTCGGCCTGGCGTGCAGAAGTCCCGGGTTCGATTCCTGGCCAGGGCACACAGGAGAAGCGCCCATCTGCTTCTCCACCCCTCCCCCTCTCCTTCCTCTCTGTCTCTCTCTTCCCCTCCCGCAGCGAGGCTCCATTGGAGCTAAGATGGCCTGGGCGCTGGGGATGGCTCCATGACCTCTGCCCCAGGTGCTAGAGTGGCTCTGGTCACGGCAGAGCGACGCCCCAGAAGGGCAGAGCATTGTCCCCTGGTGGGCAGAGCATCGCCCCCTGGTGAGCGTGCCGGGTGGATCCCGGTCGGGCGCATGCGGGAGTCTGTCTGACTGTCTCTCCCCATTTCTAGCTTCAGGAAAAAAATACAAAAACAAAACAAAACAAAAAAAAAACCTAGACAACCTAGATTAAATGTACAAATTCCTTGAAACATATCATCTTCCAAAAATCAATCTGGAAGAATCAGAAAACCTAAACAGACCAATTACAACAAATGAGATTGAAACAGTTATAAAAAAACTCCCAAAAAAGAAAAGTCCTGGGTATAATGAAGGCCATTTATGATAAACCATCAGCTCACACATATTAAATGGCATAAAACAGGACTTTTTCCCTAAAATCAAGAACAAGAGAAGGTTGTCCACTCTCACCCCTTTTATTCAATATAGTGCTGGAAGTTCTAGCCAGAGCAATCAGACAAGAGAAAGAAATAAAAGGCATTCATATTGGGAAAGAAGAAGTGAAGGTTTCACTTTTTGAAGATGATATGATCCTATACATCAGGGTTCCCCAAACTACGGCCCGCGGGCCACAAGCGGCCCCCTGAGGCCATTTATCTGGCCCCCACTGCACTTCCGGAAAGGGCACCTCTTTCATTGGTGGTCAGTCAGAGGAGCACAGGATCCTGGAGTACTGTATGTGGTGATGCCGCAAAGTGTGGCGTTGCTCACGTACAGTACTACTTCCAGTGATGCAAGACACATGAGTCACGGCTCCAGAAGGGCATCATATCACTTGTCATGGCTAGCAGTGACAAATATGGAACTGGACATTGACCAGCTCTTTAGCTAAAAGCAGACCCATAGTTTCCTTTGAAATACTGGTCAGTTTGTTTATTTAAATTTACTTGTTCTTTATTTTAAATATTTATTTGTTCCTGTTTTGTTTTTTTAATTTAAAATAAGATATGTGCAGTGTGCATAGAGATTTATTCATAGTTTTTTTATATTCCTGCCCTCCAATGGTCTGAGGGACAGTGAACTGGCCCCCTGTGTAAAAAGTTTGGGACCCCTGCTATACATCGAGAACCCCAAAGATTCCACAAAAAGACTACTAGAAACAATAAACAAATACAGTAAGGTCGCAGGATACAAATTTTTTTTTTTTTTTAGCTATTTTTTTTTTTTTTTCTGAAGCTGGAAATGGGGAGAGACAGTCAGACAGACTCCCGCATGCGCCCGACCGGGATCCACCCGGCACGCCCACACAGGGGCGACGCTCTGCCCACCAGGGGGCGATGCTCTGCCCCTCCGGGGCGCCGGTCTTTTGCAACCAGAGCCACTCTAGCGCCTGAGGCAGAGGCCAAGGAGCCATCCCCAGCGCCCGGGCCATCTTTGCTCCAATGGAGCCTCGCTGCAGGAGGGGAAGAGAGAGACAGAGGACGGAGGGGGGGGGGGTGGAGAAGCAAATGGGCGCCTCTCCTATGTGCCCTGGCCGGGAATCAAACCCGGGTCCCCTGCATGCCAGGCCGACGCTCTACCGCTGAGCCAACCGGCCAGGATACAAAATTAATATACAAAAGTCCATTGCCTTCCTATATGCCAACAATGAAACATCAGAAAATGAGCTCCAGAGAGTGTGGAATCATAAACATGACCCTATAGTCGTGGCTTGAAGCCCAAGGTCACTGGCTTGAGCAAGGGGTCACTCACTCTGCTGTAGTCCCTCCTCCCCCATCAAAACACAAAGGAGAAAGCAATTAAGGAACAACTAAGGAGCTGCAACAAAGGATTGATGCTTCTCATCTCTCTCCCTGCCTGCCTGTCTGTCCCTATCCCTCTCTCTGTGTCTCTTTCTTGTCTCTGTCACACACACACACACACACACACACACACACACACACACAAAAGAATAGTGGGTAGGTTAGCAAAGCAAATTAAATCTCTTATTTCCACATGAGGAAAGAAAACGGGGGAGGGAAGGAAAGGGTATACTTAAGTCAGTGGTTCTCAACCTGTGGGTCGCGACCCCGGCGGGGGTCGAACGACCAAAACACAGGGGTCGCCTAAAGCCATCGGAAAATACATATTATACAATACATTTTTAAATAAAATATGTATTTCCGATGGCTTTAGGCGACCCCTGTGTTTTGGTCGTTGGACCCCACCAGGGTTGCGACCCACAGGTTGAGAACCACTGACTTAAATGTAGATAAGAAAGGCCTAATGCCCTAAGGATTTTCTATCTGTATATTGGAGGGAAGTTTAAATTAGGTGTTAGTGTTTGGTATGACTGACTGTCAATCCAAGACAATCTCTACTAGAATTAGGGACTTTGTTTTCAAAAGGATTTTTGCTTACTCCTTTTCAAAGAGATTGCTAGATAATTTTAAGGCACTAAAGAATGTATTTTGCCTCTCAGTTATCAGTACAACTATGGCACAGATCCTTTTAACCCTCCCCCTTTGTTTTTTAGCCTGGAAGGTATCCAGAAATGGAGGCCCATATAGATGAAGGCAAAAGACATTCCCATGTGTCCAGGTCTCTAGGCAGACTTCCCTGGCCTGGCCTCTTCCTCTTAGCTTCTACAGGCCCTCAGTCAAGTGCCTGACTTCTCTGGGAATTTTGATTCTTTTTTTTTTTTAATTAATTAATTAATTTTTTTGTATTTTTCCGAAGTTGGAAACGGGGAGGCAATCAGACAGACTCCCGCATACGCCCGACCAGGATCCACCCGGCACGCCCACCAGGGGGTGATACTCTGTCCATCTGGGGCGTTGCTCTGTTGCAACCAGAGCCATTCTAGCGCCTGAGGCAGAGGCCACAGAGCCATCCTCAGCGCCTGGGCCAACTTGCTCCAATGGAGCCTCGGCTGCGGGAGGGGAAGAGAGAGACAGAGAGGAAGGAGAGGGGGAGGGGTGGAGAAGCAGATGGGCGCTTCTCCTGTGTTCAATGCCCTGGCTGGGAATTGAACCCGGAACTCCTGCACGCCAGGCCGATGCTTGACCACTGAACCAACCAGCCAGGGCCTTGATTCTTGTATTCAAAATATATGTGGATGCCCTGACCAGGTAGCTCAGTTGGTTAGAGCATCGTCCTAGTATGCCAAGGTTGCAAATTCTATCCCTGGTCAGGCATATATAAGAAACCACCAAGGAGTGGATAAATGGGTGCAATAACAAATCAATGTTTTTTCTCTCTCTAAAATCAGTAAATAAAAAATTTAAATATATATATGTAAAGTTTGGTTCAGTTAATTTTTGTGACACCAGAATTGTTGAAAGGTGCTAAATTGTTGTACAATTTGTTTCTGTTTATTTTAAATATTAGTAATCTCTGTTTTTAACTCATTTGGGAAAGAAGGACTTTGAACTTTTCTCAACCTTTGATGCAGACGGCGGGACTCCAGCTAAACTAGCCATGGACATTGCCTCAAAGAAGCTAAATATATTTTCCTTTACAATTTAACTTTTTATCTTTTCTCCTTCAAAATATATCACTACAAACTTTAAAACAGGGTCTTTTTCTTCATTTGGTAGCGTAGTGTTTGGTAGTGCTACATATAGGGATAATAAAAATTTGATTATTTCAAAGTGGTGAGTGTCAATGTAATGATCATGATAAATTGTAGCCAACATTTGTATAGCACTGCTTCTGTGCCAGGCACTGGCGTAAGCATTGTACATAGAGCTGCTCAGTGTAAAACCACTTTTATCTGGTTGTCTTTATTTTTCTGGCAGAACTCTAAGAATCTGTGCTGCAGTAAATCCCACAGTTCAGCCTTCACCTCCCCAACAGGAATAACTGGAATTCCAGTGTGTTCTCTTCATTATTTTGACTCCCAAGAAACTCACTGTTTAGATCCATGTTTGTCTCCAAGGCTTGACTTGAATATACAACAGGTAGCTGTTTTGCTTATCTTAGGAAACTTTGATCATAAAGCAGTAAACAGAGGCTAAAGTGACTTTGCACTTAGCATAAACCCTTGCTTGGCTTCAGTGAAATAAGAGATGCAATAAAAATGTTAATTTGAAGTCTGTTTGCTCTGCCTTTTATCTTTTTTTTTTTTTTCCAGAAAAATATGCTTTAGGACCAGCATCCTCAGCAAATACAGGGATGTGTGTGTGTATATATACATATATGAAACTTCCTTATTTTTTACAATGTAAAAAGAACACTAAATTGGTTTCCAAGGAGGGGGAGGGGAAAAAACAATAATAACTTTGTTCAATTTAGAACTCTAGTAAAGTGACGGTAGTTTTTCCCACCACTTCAGATTTTGCTTTTGTTCTAAAAAGCCATTTAACCTGACCAGGCAGTGTGGCGCAGTGGATGGGGCGTCAGACTGGGATGCGGAGGACCCAGGTTCGAGACCCCAAGGTCACCAGCTTGAGCCCAAGGTCGCTGGCTTGAGAAAGGGGTCATTCGGTCTGCTGTAGCCCCCCACCCCCTACCCACTCTTGTCAGTTTACATATGGGAGAGCAATCAATGAACAACTAAGGTGCCACAGCAAAGAGTTGATGCTTCTTGTCTCTCTCCCTTCCTGTCTGGCTGTCCCTATCTATCCTTCTCCCTCTCTCTGTCTCTGTCACACACAAAAATTTAAAAAAATTAAAAACCATCTAGTCTCATGCAGTTACAAAATTTCACTATTTAGCAGTGAAAGTGAGGTTGATAAAGCTGCTTGGGACCTGACATTTTTATAGTAGAGTTAGTGCACTTTCTTCTAGACCACAAGAGGTGTTTTTGCCAGTGAGTAGTAATTCTTCCACAGATTTAGGGGATGGAGGATAAGCTGGCTTTGCTTATTTAGGAATTTTTAGAGCACTAGCCTAGAACCAATAATAAAAATGTTTCTGTCAACCAAAGCCCTTTCCTTAGTTATATCACACCTTTCTCTCTGAAGGCATTTATAAAAAGCTTGCTACGGTTTGGCACATTCATTTTAACAACACGACTGCTATACATTATGGATTCCATAAGGCTTTAGTAATCTGAGTACAGGTTGAAGACATTTATTCATTTTACTTAATTCATCCATTCATTCATTCCATGTTTATCAAATACCTGCTGTGTGTAGTAGGGGTTGTATACTTACCTTCTGTTTTTGTGTTTTTTTTTTCATTTTTTTGTTTGTTTTTACAGGGACAGAGAGAGAGTCAGATAGAAGGATAGATAGGGACAGACAGACAGGAATGGAGAGAGATGAGAAGCATCAATCATCAGTTTTTCGTTGCAACACCTTAGTTGTTCATTGATTGCTTTCTCATATGTGCCTTGACCGCGGGCCTTCAGCAGACTGAGTAACCCCTTGCTTGAGCCAGTGACCTTGGGTCCATGCTAGTGAGCTTTTCTTTTTTGCTCAAGCCAGATGAGCCCGCGCTCAAGCTGGCAACCCTGGGAGTCTCGAACCTGGGTCTTCCGCATCCCAGTCCGACGCTCTATCCACTGCGCCACCGCCTGGTGAGGCCCTTCTGTTTTTAATATATTAATTCCTGTACATGGGACAAAAATTTAAAGGTAAAAAGGAATATACAGTGAAAAGGAAATCTTGCACCCCAGTTTCCCAGCCATTCACCTCACCTCCCCAGAGCCAACTAATTTTACCAGTTAATATTTTTATGTTACTGTTATATCCTTCTCGAGGCCGTCTATGAATATAAATATATACCTAGAATATTTGTTTTTTATATAGTGGTAGCATATTGCATATACTATTCTGCACCTCTTTCTCTTAACAGTTTCTAGT
Source organism: Saccopteryx leptura (assembly GCF_036850995.1). Taxonomy (NCBI): domain Eukaryota; kingdom Metazoa; phylum Chordata; class Mammalia; order Chiroptera; family Emballonuridae; genus Saccopteryx; species Saccopteryx leptura. The sequence goes on along the minus strand of NC_089513.1, from coordinate 67,621,396 downwards.
AGTGGTTAAGATTTATCGCTCCTTTGGTACATTAGGTTAATTTCAATATCATAACCAACACATTTTAATATTAAAATGTTAATTTTTTTAAAGAACCTGGCCAGTCTGTTTTGTAGATAGAGCATCAGCCCAGTGTATGGACTTCTCGTTTTGATTCCTGGTTGGGACACATATGAGAAGCAACCATCTCTTTTTCTTCCCCTCCCTCTCGCTCTTCTCTCTCTCTTTTCCGCTCTTGTAGCCATTGGCTCTATTGGTTCTAGTGTCAGCCCCAGGCTCTAAGGATAGCTAGGTTGATTCAGGCGGCCTCAGATGGGGGTTTCCTGGTGGATCCCGGAAGAGGTGCATCTGTCTCACTATCTTAAAAAAAAAAAAGGATCCCCAGAAGCTCTCCTGTTGCTTCATCTGTTCTAGGCCTTTTCTTGTCCTCAGCTTTAATAAACTTACTCTCAAAATAAAAAATAAATAATAATGAGTTGTCTCAAAAAGAAAAGGGGTGAACAGGTGGGAAAATGGGCAAAAGAATGGAATTGATATTTAACCCAAAAAAAGGGCAAATGACCAAAGCAAAATACAGGAAAATATTCAATGATACTTAAACATGAATATTGACAAGGGTTTCTCTAAATTATAAAGCCTAGAATCTCAAGAGTTTTTCATGTGGCATATTAGTAAAGGTTTCTTTAAATTATAAAACCAGCCTGACCAGGCGGTGGCGCAGTGGATAGAGCGTCGGACTGGGATGCAGAAGGACCCAGGTTCGGGACCCCGGGGTTGCCAGCTTGAGCGCGGGCTCATCTGGCTTGAGCAAAAAAAAAAAGCTCACTAGCATGGACCCAAGGTCACTGACTCGAGTGGGGGTTACTCAGTCTGCTTTAGCCCCATGGTCAAGGCACATATGAGAAAGCAGTCAATGAACAACTACGGTGTCGCAACAAAAAACTGATGATTGATGCTTCTCATCTCTCTCCGTTCCTGTCTGTCTGTCCCTATCTATCCCTCTATCTGACTCTCTCTCTCTCCCTGAAAAAAAAAAAATTATAAAACCAGTTTTATTACCTAATATGTGTCTGGAAACCATCACTAATACAGTACTAGTAGGAGTAATTCTGCTTATGAGAATTTATACTTGAGAAATAATCAGTTATTGTACAAGTTTGTTCACTGCAGTATTCTTTATAATAAAGTCTGTAAATAACCTAGATATCTAACACTAATGGTGAGCTTTTGTGGTATTTCTAAGTGATGGATTACAAATGCAGCCATGAGAATTAATGCTTTAGAAGAATATGGGGAAATGTTTATGATGTATTATTAAAGAATGCAGGTTTCAAAAAACTAAGTACAAAATTATCACAATTTTATTTTTAATTAAATATGCATAAAAGAATGAGTACAGAATACTATTAGATCATAACTCATTATGTTAAGAATTTTTATCTCTCAGTGGTGGGAATATAGGGTAGTATTTATTTTCTTTTTATCATTATTTGTATATTTTTTTTTATTAAATGAGAGACAGGGAGGCAGAGATAGACTCCCGCATGTGCCCTGACCGGGATCCACCTGGCAAGCCCCTATGGGGCGATGCTCTGCTTATCTGGGACCATTGCTCCGTTGCTCAGCAACCGAGCTATTTTGGCACCTGAGGAGGTGCCATGGTACCATCCTCAACACCCAAGGCCAACTTGCACAAATGAGCCATGGTTGCAGGAGGTAGGGGAGTGAGAGAGAGAGGGAGGGGGAGAGGCAGAGAGGCAGATGGTTGCTTCTCCTGTGTGCCCTGACGAGGAATTGAACCCGGGACTTCCACATGCAAGGACAATGCTCTACTGCTGAGCCAACTGGCCAGGGCCTATTTGGATATTTTTATAATTTTTAAGTGGTACCATGACCACCTGAAAAAAAATAAGGCAGACATTCTATATAAAGAAAGCTATTTTATTTTTTAATTTTCTTTTTTGATTTTAGAGAGGAGAGAGAAAGATAGAAACATCTATCCATGGGCCCTGTTAAAATCTGAGTTTTGATGGCTGAAGTTGAAATGTTTAATGCAGTTTTAATCTAAAAATAAAATATGGTTTTCAAAGATTGTAATGCACAGTTGTGTTAGAAAGGTAGCATCAGGTACATATTTGTTCATACATGTATACATTTAACCAATATTTATTGTGCTTCCACCATGAGACACTGTTATCCCTGGGTATAAAGCGGTAATCAAAATAGACCAAGCCTGACCTGTGGTGGCACAGTGGATAAAGCATCGACCTGGAAATGCTGAGGTCACCGGTTCGAAACTTTGGGCTTGCCTGGTCAAGGCACATATGGGAGTTGATGTTCCAGCTCTTCCTCACCTTCTCTCTCTGTCTCTCCTCTCTGTCTCTCTCTCTCTCCCTTTCTCTCTCCTCTCTAAAATGAATAAATAAATTAAAAAATAGACCCAAACCCTGACCTTGGAGGTCACAGTCTAGTGTATAATAGTCTTTACTAAATTATATATTATAGGCCCTGGCCAGTTGGCTCAGTCGTAGAGCGTCGGCCTGGCGTGCAGGAGTCCTGGGTTCGATTCCCGGCCAGGGCGCACAGGAGAAGCGCTTATCTGCTTCTCCACCCCTCCCCCTCTCCTTCCTCTCTGTCTCTCTCTTCCCCTGTTGCAGCCAAGGCTCCATTGGAGCAAAGTTGGCCCGGGCGCTGAGGATGGCTCTGTGGCCTCTGCCTCAGGTGCTGGAATGGCTCTGGTTGCAACAGAGCGGCGCCCCAGATGAGCAGAGCATCGCTCCCTGGTGGGCATGCCGGGTGGATCCCTGTCGGGCGCATGCGGGAGTCTGTCTGACTGCCTCCCTGTTTCCAACTTCAGAAAAATACAAAAAAAAAAAAATTATATATTATAAAGCAGGAATCATGTCTTATTCGTCAGTACAATGAATATAATAGATTTTCTTTGAATATTGTAGACTAAATGAATGAATTTACCAGTGGTTACTTTGTCCTGAACATAACCAAACATGCCTTAAATGTAACAAACATAAACTTGTGAGGGTTGAGAAATAAGACTAACAAACCCTGAAACAAACCCATTACTAATTTTAGCATGCTCCTTCAAAGCCAGCCCATCATTCAAATCATCCAAAATTGTGTCTAATACCTCATTTAAATATGGCCACCCAATGATAAAGCAAGTATCCATGGTGTTCAGAGATTACTATCATTTAGATTAGAATAGATTTTTGTCATCATTATGGTAGTTTTGTTCTTTAAAAAGAAAACCCTTTGACATTTATTTTATAATGGTATTTATAGTTGCATGAGATAATTTGGGGAAGTAATCTGAGAGGTTATATGACCCAGCATTTTTTGGAAGCAAGTAACAGATTTTAACACCAATACTTAGTGAAAATCTCTAATGTATTTTTAAATGACCAGAATAACAGGAACTTTTTATTTTGGATATTGTTAATTGTTACATAGTGATATCTTTTCATTTGCTGACATCTAATTAAAATCTGTGCTCTTGAGTCAATAAAAGCAAAATCCTATAATGGCTTTCCTCTGTTATCTCCCCTGTAAATAATAGTTTTTCTACCTTAATTTGCCTGGGGAGGTAAACAATTTGAACAGGCAAAGACCTGGCCCTTTCTTGGTGTGGTCTGCCTAACAAATAAAGTGGCTCTTACCTGGGACCTTCATGAATTAGCCTCACGGTGTCTTCCAAAGGAAACAAGATAGATTGTCCTCTGGGCTGATAAAATGGGGGAAGGACAGACATGGTTCTGGCATCTGGACAGAATTTAGTAGCCTGTGTTTTGTCACCTTCTAGCAAGTACAGAGACTAAGCACCTGGGCCTAAGACTCAACCAGTCCACAAGATTCCATACTTCCTTGAGAGTATGAGAAATGGTTCCTCATATTCTCAGGATTTGATTATCACTGAGATGAGCTTTAGCACCCAGCTAATGAGCAGGCACCACGCCAGGAAGAGATACACGAGCTTGACTCTCAAAGGGTATGTACTCTGAAGCTGAAATCATAAACCAGAACATCTGATGTGTATCTCATGCACAATGAGGGAGGGAGGACTGCTGACGAAAATGTCACAGGCAGCTGCTTTTAGCACTTGGCTTTCAGCTCTGAGTTTCCTCCTCTGCCACTACACCCCACCTCTTCCTGCATGAAAACTGCTTAGGGCTGTGCACTTCTGTCGGCTGGGAAAGAGGCTGTAAATTTGTATCTGTTACATCAGCCTAGTTCATGACTGTTTGATGTCCCTGATGGGCTATGGGGATGATGGACTCAGCTACTGTTTGGGTCAGGAAAGAGTCTACCTTAGACAATTGTTGTCCTGCCCTGAAAGGTAAGGAATATGGCCTATGCCTAATTAAACTGCTTGTTAATGCCTTTGAACGCTTTCTTCCACCTCTTCTCCAGCTATATAATTATGTAATCCTCAGTGACTTCGTAGTAGGGGTTGTGAGGACAAGCTATTTCCTCCATCTGGAATTCTCTTCCCCTTACTTGTCCAGTGACAAATCCTCTGTATCCTCTGTATTTATGTTCAAACATCAATTTTTTGAAATCTTCCCTGACCTTAATTTCTTAACACTCAAAATCAGGAAGTCTCCCAGTTCATGTATAGCAGCTGGTACTTCCCTTTTTGCAGCCTGTGTCAAGCATTATACGAGGTGTTAAGTGCCTGTCTTCCCTGTTAGACTGTAAGTTCCATTAGGGTAGGAATTATATCTCTCTTGCCTGAATCTCCAGGACCAAACTATGTGCTTTGCATATATTTGGTGCTTAATAAACATCCGCTGCCTGACCAGGTGGTGGTGCAGGGGGTAGAGCATCAAACTGGGACACAGAGGACCCAGGTTCAAAACCCCAAGGTCACCGGCTTGAGCGCAGGTTCATCTGGTTTGAGCAAGTCTCACCAGCTTGAGTCCAAGGTCACTGGCTTGAACAAGGGGTAACTCGGTCTGCTGTAGTCCCATGGTCAAGACACATGAGAAAGCAATCAATGAGCAACTAAGGTGCCGCAACAAAGAATTGATGCTTCTCATCTCTCTCCCTTCCTGTCTGTCCCTGTCTTTCTCTGTCTCTCTGTCATAAATAAATAAAACAAATAAACACCTATTGAATGAATGAACATATCTTATAATCACTTTGAAATTCCTTTGTGAAAATCCAATGTCGATTTCTGTGCCTTCCTAATTATACAAGTAATAACTTACGGTAATTCCCCATGCCTGACTACCGCTTGCCTTTTCATGTCACCACAATCTAAATTTTTATCATCATGGGAAATTGTTCTCAACTCCCTAAGCAAATATTTCTATGAAAATTGCAGTCTGTTTTCATTTTTAAATAAAACCAAGAGTCAACACTGGCTTTTGAGTTGAGTGTTTTGAGTCCTCATATTTAAGCCAATTTAAGAAATCGTTAAGCTCCCAAAGAAAAGATTTCATGTAATCTAATTACATTTGAGAATGAGTTCGCCAACTTCTAATAAATTCTGACCAAAATACCTTCTTGTAAACTCGAGATATTTCTGAAATATATACTAACCTGAACTTGAGTATCTAATTCAATCTAGAAACTTTTCAGAGTACTCTAGATTTATAGGTGAATAAAACTAGCTTCAGATGCCATTCATTGTTTTATTGATTCAATAATTATTATTGGACAGTGTAAGCCAGACACAATTCTAGATACCATATTCCCAGTGTATAAGACACACCCTATTTTGAAAAATTTGGGGTCTAAAAACTGGGTGTGTCTTATACAGTGGTTGTAGATTTTTTTTTACTTTCATTTCCTGCTTTTTCGTGCAGATGAGTTATATGAATTTATGATGAACAAAACTTGAGTTCAATAACTTTATGTAATTTTTTTTTTTCAAATTTCAGGCCCCAAAATTAAGGTGCATCTTATACATGGGAATGTCTTATACATGGGGAAATACGGTAATTGAGAATATCAGTGAATTCTTGCCCTCAAGAAAATAATTATAAGCCTGCTGTGGTATAGATAGCACTCATCAAATACTCCATTGCTACTCTGCTTTCCCCAGTCTCCCTTCAGTCAGGCTGTGGTTACTTGTGGCTAATGGCCTGGAAGGAAGTGACCTGCATCACTTTCAATCACTTGCAAGCTGAGAACGTTAAAAGCTGATGTGCCTTCCTTCTTTCCCCCTCATGGCAACCTTGGAGGTTACATATTCCACATAGTATTTGTACAAAGTGGTGGATCCTGAGTCTTCATGGCTACTGAGTGAAGGTGTGGAGTGGAGCATTACAACCTTCACCACCTGTCAACCTAGATACATGACATGTGTGAGACATTTGTTGGTTAAGACAGTAGGAATTCAAGATCTGACTGCTGGGACAGCCACCATTAACTACCCTGAGTTACAACTCCTGTTATTTATTTAATATCTTTTATGTGCTGGGTACAGTACTAGGCTGTTTGTAATAATGATTTATTATTAAAGCCCTGACAATTCTCTTTGCCAAAAGGGAGTCATTTTTAGTATTCATCCTGAACTACTACTATATGCCTTTTCATCATATCTTTTTTTTTTTAACAGTAGAACAAGCATTGATAATAAACTTTGAAATTTTAGGGGAGAAAGGGAATTTTAGGCTTTATTCTAGAGGTCTGAGCCTTTATCCTGATTGTATGGCTGTTTATGTTATTTAATCTGCCTTACTTTTCCCATAGATAACATTTGGGCTAATATTTTACTCCTAATATTACAAGGTAATTATGATTATCAAGTTGAGTTAACTATATAAGCTGTGAAGCATTTATACAGAATATGACCATTCTTACTGAATCTAGGATATCACCAATTGTAGGTCACACCATTATTTTGTATGCCATTAAGAAAGAAACTAATGCTGCAAGTTAATCTATGGCATTATGCTGTCTTTTTCTTTCTTTAAGATTTTATTTATTGATTTTAGAGAGAGGAGAGGGAGGAGGAGTGGGAAGCATCAACTCGTAGTAGGTGCTTCTCATGCCTTGACTGGGCAAGCCTGGGGTTTCGAACCAGCGACCTCAGCATTCCAGGTCAACGCTTTATCCACTCTGCCCCACAGGTCAGGTGCAACTATACTTTCTTATCACTCAGCTCTTACTAAAGGGCTTATTTAGTTTTATTTAAATGTTTAATTTTTTTTAATCATATATCCCAATAATAAAATGGAAATGATCAGGTAAGGGAATCTAAAATGTCTTCACATTAATAATGTCTGTCACTTTCTAACTCTGAGTCATAGATATCTGCTTTATTTTTTAAATTGATTTTGAGAGAAGGATAGACAGCAAGGGAGAGAGGAAGGAGAAAGAGAGAAGCATCAACTTGTAGTTGTTTTACTTTAGTTATTAATTGATTGCTTCTTGTACATGCCTTGACCAGGGGACTCAAGCCAGCGACCTTGGGATCAAATTGATGATCCTGTGCTCAAGCCAACAACCATGTGCTAAAGATGGTGCGCCTGCACTCAAGCCAACAAGCTGTGCTCAAGTCGGGGCCTCAGGGTTTTCAACTTAGAACCTTAACGTTTCAAGTCAGTGCTCTATCACTCACTGCACCACTGCCGGTCAGGCCATAGATGTCTGTTTTCAATACAGTGTCACCCTCTGTGCCATCAAGAGCACACTGGGGATGCACCATTCCTTAAGAAGGGTGCCATTGCCTGACCAGGCGGTGGCGCAGTGGATAGAGCATCAGACTGGGATGCGGAAGACCCAGGTTCGAGACCCCGAGGTCGCCAGCTTGAGCGCGGGCTCATCTGGTTTGAGCAAAAGCTCACCAGCTTGGGCCCAAGGTCGCTGGCTCCAGCAAGGGGTTACTCGGTCTGCTGAAAGCCCACGTTCAAGGCACATATGAGAAAGCAATCAATGAACAACTCAGGTGTTGCAATGCGCAACGAAAAACTAATGATTGATGCTTCTCATCTCTTCGTTCCTGTCTGTCTATGACTCTCTGTCTCTGTAAAAAAAATAAAAATAAAAAATTTTAAAAATTAAAAAAAAAAGAAAGGTGCCATTATTTTTTCTGAGATTTTCTTCCAAGCCTGAGGTTGGTGCTTTCATATTTTTTGTGTTAATGGTGCTAAAGTGATTTTTTTTTTTTACTGAAATGTTCATGGGTTTTAGTTGTTCAGTAATGCCACGAGGAATACCAACAAAACTTGAAGATGAGCAATAAAAACTATCTTCAAATAAAGTATTGGTGTCCTATTTTGTTTTGTGTGTTATTTTATAAATAAGCATATATAATAATAAGGGCCTAAGAAACTCAGCTACCCAGGATCTCACCATTCATTTATTTATTTTAGAATTTTTTTATTAACTTTTTTAGAGAGAGAAAAGGAGAAGAGGGGAGGAGCAGGAAGCATCAACTCTCATGTGTCTTGACCGGGCAAGCCTAGGATTTCGAACCAGTGACCTCAACGTCCAGGTAGACACTTTATCCACTGCGCCAGCACAGGTCAGGCTTCACTGTTCATTCTTTGCCATGGTTAGACTCTAATCCAAGCCATCACAATCATATATCTAAAACAATACAATAAGAAGGACCTGTGGGTTAGAAGAAAGAGAAGTGGCTTTGGTGTCTGAAGACCAGAATCTAACTCTCAGCCCTGTAACTTTTCAGATGTGCTACTTTGGGAGTCAAGTCACTACTCTGGGGGAAATATCTAATTCAGACTAAGAAGGGTTAATTTATGCAAAAGGACTTTGTGAACTATAAAATCAATATGTAAAAGGTAGAGAACTAACATTTGGTGAGTGGCAGGAACTGTGCTTGGTACTTTACATGCTTTGTCTCATTTTATCTGATATAAATGCTAAGGCATACATGATGTTAATCTATTTTATGCTGTATTAAATCCTTTTTACAAAATACCACTTCCATTGCCTGATTTCTTTTTTTGACAGAGACTGACAGAGGGATAGACAGGGACAGAGAGTCAGGAAGAGAGAGAGATGAGAAGCATCAATTCTTCGTTGTGGCTCCTTAATTGTTCGTTGATTGCTTTCTCATATGTGCCTTGACTGGGGGACTATAGCAGATCAAGCGCCCCTTGCTCAAGCCAGCAACCTTGGGCTTCAAGCCAGTGACCTTGGGCTCAAGCCAGCAACCTTAGGCTTCAAGCCCGTGACCTTGGGCTCAAGCCAATGACTATGGGGTCATGTCTATGATCCCACACTCAAGCCAGCTACCCCATGCTCAAGCTGGTGAGCCCACATTCAAGCCGGCAACTTCAAGGTTTCGAACCTGGGTCTTCTGCATCCAGTCCAATGCTCCATCCATTGCGCCACTGCCTGGTTCATTAATTAAAGCTGCAATCTTCTATGGTTACTGTTTGGATCACCAAGAAGTTGATGACTATGAACTCGTAACTGAGCTGCACCCTCTTAGTTGCCTTTGCCTTATAGCCAGAAACACTTCAAACAAGAGACCCTTAATTTACCAGTGTACTGCCTTCTCTGTGACTCTTGTGTCAAAACTAACCCCTGAGTGCCGCAAACCAGCGCAACTAGTAATTCCAGGTCCTGAGTGGGAATGGCGTGGAATTAAGAAAATAGGCTTAAAGTAAAAGGGTGGTTGGTACAGGTAAATTTGTAACAGAAGTGGGCAAAGAGGAGAGAGAAAGGGAAAGAGAGGCTCTGAATTTGGAGAGTAGGTCTCAGCCTAAAATAGGCATGGGGCATTGAGGCAGAAGGAGAAAAGAGTGTGTAAAGGAGACACTATGTATAATATTAAGGCAGCAGATTCATGGCAGATGGGAGGAAAATAAGATCAACACCCACAACAGAGATCTTCAAGGGATGAGCAGAACCTGAATATTCAGACAAGGCAGAGTAAGTGGCCCTCGTGTCTATAAGAAATGAGATCGGGCCCTGGCCAGTTGGCTTAGTGGTAGAGCGTCGGCCTGGTGTGCAGGAGTCCCGGGTTTGATTCCCGGCCAGGGCACACAGGAGAAGCGCCCATCTGCTTCTCCACCCCTCCTCCTCTCCTTCCTCTCTGTCTCTCTCTTCCCCTCCTGCAGCTGAGGCTCCATTGGAGCAAAGTTGGCCTGGGTGCTGAGGATGGCTCTGTGGCCTCTGCCTCAGGTGCTAGAGTGGCTCTGGTCACAACAGAGCGACACTCTGATAGGTAGAGCATCGCCCCCTAGTGGGCGTGCTGGGTGGATCCCGGTCAGGCACATGCGGGAGTCTGTCTGACTGCCTCCCGTTTCTGGCTTTGGAAAAATACAAAAAAAAAAAAAAAGAAAGAAAGAAATGAGATTGGCTTACCTGTTTCTTGGATGGTTACCCTAGGCTCGTCCATGGTGACATAAGATGGGGCTGACGGCCCTTGGCACCTTCAGTCTTCAGTGGTAGGTTCCAGCAGGCTAGGCAAGGTTAGGTCAGAAGTGGCTGGGGTAGGGCTGGAAGAGACTGAACCCTCCCTTGGAGGAGCGAGGGGACAGCCTACCTTCCAGTGTCCCTTTTTCCCACAGCAAGGGCATGGCCCTGGGCAGGCTTTAGCCCAATGACCTTCCTTTCCGCTCTTGAATCAGGGCCCTGATGGAGTCTTACGAGGCCCATTAGAGGCATTGGAGCCTTTTAAGGGCGTATGCCAAGAGCTGATATTTTGCCTGATGTCTTTGGGCTCTGTTTGCCTTTTTCTGTTTCTCTTGGTCATTATAGACCTTTAAAAAGCCATACTCAGGAGATGTCGTTGAGGGGTTTAAGGATCCTCCTCTGCCTATATAAACTTTTTTTTATATATCTGGAGCTGATTGGAAAAAGGACAGGGTTATCAGCTGGATCAAATGAAGGAGGGTAGGAATTTGCAGGAGAAAGAGGTTTGGAGTGTGCTAAGAAGATTTGATAGATGGAACAGGTTTGACAGAAAGGGAAGAGAGCATAGTAAAATAAGCCTTATACAATTGCTCTTGTGAAGTGAGTCTCTCATCCCAGCTCATGGTGTCTTACAAATGTTCAGGAGCCCACCAAGGAGCCTCAGGAGACCTGGGAAATACACACACATATCCTCAGCCCCATAGGAGAACAGGGTCTGGCCCTTGCCAGATTCCTGTGAGCGGGTCCCTCCATCGCACTTCAGGGAAGGCTTTCCCTGTAGGATTCCAGAGTCTCTCTGCAGCTGAATGGCCCTGAACATCAGCATTCAAACATTTTTTAAAGTAAAAAGCATGATAAAGAAGATTTGCAGGAGTTCCAGGATATGACTCCCCCTTTTTTATTTTTTATAATTGACCTTTAAGCATTTTCTGGGCATGCTTTATAATGCCTTGACCCTGAGGTTTGTAAGGAAATACCTGTCCTCAGGTTAGTTCCAAAAGTCTGACAAAATATAGTAAATGCTTTTCTAAGTAACACTCCCATATTTTTCAAAACATTTCTACCCTATTAATTAACAGGCAATCTAGAGAGCACATAAGGCTGAAAAAATACAGTATGACCTTTGTTATCTTCCAATTATAAAAAATAAAAAAAACTTACAGCTTTGTTAGGGAACTATACCTTGCCCCAAGTCTCACAGCTCGCCCTCATTGACTGCTTCATGAGTGAGTCGAGAAAATAAACCAATGTTGTTTAGCAATAACAGATGCATCAGCTCAATCAAATTATCCAGTCTTTAGGATCCACATTCCATTCTATTTAAATTTAAGTGAGCATGCCTTACAAGTTACAATTGAAAAATGAAATGTAGGGATGAAACCATTTCATTTTTTCAACATTAGAGCCGGCATTTCCAATTTTTGCATGCAAGAACTTAATTCAGGCCTTAAAAACAGACACATTTTAGACAACATTAAACAAAGACTATACAGAAACAAGAATCAGACGAACCAGACAAACCAGAGAGAAACCCGGGATTTCAGAGCACAACCAGATTAGAAAGATGCCTGCCTGATCTTAGGGCATTTTTTGAGAGGGACTAAAGATGGATCAGACTAATCAAAACTTTTTTGAGAAAAATCTCAGCAGCTGCAAGAAAAATTTTGTAGGCTGATCTATCTCAGGTCCCCTGTCCAAATTTCCAGGCAAAGAATAGGAAAGAAACAAAATGATAGGTCATAGGATTGTAGCTGAAACATTAAAGAAAATTAGACAATAACAGGAAAAGCTATAACTTTCCTAACATCTGAGTCTTCTAGCCATTCTCATTCCAATAGCTGCTGCAACTGAGAGTTCAGATTGATTATGCTGAGATTTCTCTACCTCAATTTTAGCTGAGCTGCAAACTTAGTTGACGGGGGCAGGGAAGGCTCCATTGTCCATTTCCCTGAATCACCTGCCCTTCAGCAGTATACAGTGTGTCCGTAAAGTCATGGTATACTTTTGACCAGTCACAGGAAAACAACAAAAGATGACAGCAATGTGAAATCTGCACCAAATAAAAGGAAAACCCTCCCAGTTTCATACCTATTAAATGCAGTTTGATGTGGGCTCACGCACAGATTTTTTAGGGCTCCTTAGGTAGCTATCCCATATAGCCTCTACAGACTCGTCACTGACTGATGGCCTACCAGAACGGGGTTTCCCCACCAAACTGCCGGTTTCCTTCAATTGCTTATCCCACCGAGTAATGTTATTCCTATGTGGTGGCGCTTCGTTATAAACGCGCCGATATTCACGTTGCACTTTGGTCACGGATTCGAATTTAGCGAGCCACAGAACACACTGAAATTTCCTCTGTACCATCCACATCTCGACTGGCATGACCTTGGGCTGCTCCGCTGTATACACAGTGTTATGTCATCTGCGCATGTGCACATGCTGCCACATCATCCTACAGAAACTGGGAGGGTTTTCCTTTTATTTGGTGCAGATTTCACATTTCTATCATCTTTTGTTGCTTTCCTGTGACTGGTCAAAAGTGCACCATGACTCTACGGACACACTGTACTTAGATTTACATTCATTCGCCCAATGTTTCCCTCTCCAACAGCGTGAGCAGAGGTCCGGAGCTTTAGGAGCTGGCTGCCCTTGAAGAAGAGGCTGAGACTGACATCTGGGGAGAGCAGGGCAATTTCTAGCAAAATGTCCTAAACCCCCACATTGGGAACAAAGATCCTTGGGCAGAAGTACTTCCCTGACCTTCCTTCTTTCGTTTATTTTGCCTTTTATCAAAGTATTGTCCTGGAAGCCTCCCCTGAAACACTGAGGCAATAGCCAGACCATGCATATATAAAGGCCCAATATCTGCACATATTCTGATTTAATCCCCGGAATCTCCAAAGGTCTGAGACAAAGACCCTGGGAGCAACCCGATAAACATAAGAAAGAGCAGAGGGAGGCAGAGGCACAAAGGTTAAAAGGGCCATAGTCAACGACATTTTCATTATCTCCCGAGTCATCCTCAGATTCTAAGGTCTTCTCATATTTACAACCCTCTGTTTCTAGCTCACTCTGATCAAACAACAGCTTCTCGAAAACATTTCTACAAAAAGAAAAAGGTCCCTTACTTTTTACCCTGTCTCATAATTTATTACTCCCAATTATACTTTTCCCCCAAAACAACAGCTTCTCGAAAACATTTCTACAAAAAGAAAAAGGTCCCTTACTTTTTACCCTGTCTCATAATTTATTACTCCCAATTATACTTTTCCCCCAAAACTCTACTCAAAAATTTTACTTACTGCACACACCTGGGGAGTTCCATCATCTGCCTTTAGTTTAGTTTTCCCTTGCTCAGGTCCCTGTCCAGGCGCCACTTGCCGCAAACCAACATGGCTAGTAATTCCAGGTCCTGAGTGGGAATGGCGCGGAAGTAAGAAAATAGGCTTAGGCCCTGGCTGGTTGGCTCAGTGGTAGAGCGTCGGCCTGGCATGCAGGAGTCCTGGGTTCGATTCCCGGCCAGGGCACACAGAAGAAGTGCCCATCTGCTTGACCCCTCCCCCTCTCCTTCCTCTCTGTCTCTCTTCCTCTCCCGCAGCCAAGGCTCCATTGGAGCAAAGTTGGCCCGGGTGCTGAGGATGGCTCTGTGGCCTCTGCCTCAGGCGCTAGAATGGCTCTGGTTGCAACAGAGCATCGCCCCCTGGTGGGCATGCCTGATGGATCCCGGTTGGGTGTATGCGGGAGTCTGTCTGACTGTCTCCCCGTTTCCAACTTCAGAAAAATACAAAAAAGAAAAAGAAAATAGGCTTAAAGTAAAAGGATGAATTCGGGAGGCCTCTGCAATGCTGATGGCAAGAACAGAGAATGCTCCACACTCGCTTCTTGCTTTATTTATAGGGCAAAGTGGGCCATTAGCAAATCAAAGAGATATCTGATCACATTTTCAAGGCAACCCAAGAATTCTACCAAGTTCAGAAAACCCCCAACATACATAACATCTTAACTTCACAAAACAAAGGGTAGAAGAAACTTGCCTCCAGTCTTTTCGGGAGACATGGGGGGTTAGGATAAGTATAAACAATCCAGCACCATAGCTTAACAGCCTTTAGCAACTTCACAGAACAACTGAGGTGGGGGGATGGGCAGACTGTCAGCTTACTGCCAGTTCCCCACACCTCTGTCCCCCAAAAATCTAAACTGCAAAGACCCTGTCGGCTTTTGGTCCCCAACACCTGAGGACCATGCAGAAAGTTCTAAGTTCAAAATGAATCCAAGATTCAGGGTGTTAATCTGAACAGGCATTAGATAATTTAATCAGATTTGGATGTGCAGAAAGTTAGCATCCAAATACCTGGTCATAGAAACCCAAGGCCCCAGTGGCAAGGATATAGTTTGGGGCCCTGTAACTATTCATGGGAGGACAAATTTCCAGCAAGAAATCCAGTTCTGGGGAATAGAAGTATAAGACAGGAGCCCCCCAAAGCTTGATTGCTTTAGAGACTGACTCTGATACAATGACCTAATCTCTTCTTGTTCTTCTAGCAGGAAAAAAATGGAGTTTCTGAATGGGAGTGAAGTTTAATCTATAAGTTTGGGTTATTGATTCAAGCTCAAAATTTAGAGGGGCATAAGGTTAAGAGCTAAGCATTTTATTACACCAGGTATATGAATGCTCTCTTGAAATACTAGTAGATGGAAGTATCATGGAGGTTGGGCATATTAAAACAGTAAACTTTACTATATTTCAGATGTCCACAGGATAGAAGACTTTGTGAAGCTTTAGAGGAGCAAAGACCCACACAGATCAGGAGGCTCCCAAGAGCTACCTCAAGGCCACCTTCTTTAGGACACCTTCCCCAACAGCATTGTTGTAATACTAATTTGTAACTCAGTGTACACTCATATTATTCTCTGATTAGTTTTATGTATATACACATTGACTTCTTAATAAGATTTTAAGTTTAAGGGTAATAATAGTGTCTTGCTTTTTAAAATATTCTGCATGTACAATACCTAGCATTATGCTATGTAGTTCTAAGAAAACTTATCAGTGTCACCCCTTCTTATTTAAATCTGGCAGGGATTATATCATACATGATCTATTGTACAAAGGTGAGAACACAGGTAACTTATTGCCTTCAACACGTTTTTCTGTGAACCCTACCACTCCAGAAAATCTATCTTATTTGCAGAACTATTGCAAAATCTGACACTCTCTACCTCACTGGAATGCCCTTGTGATTGCCAAATGTTGCCTTGCCTCATGGAAATTATTTTTATTTTTTTTTACTCTAGAGAAAAGAAGGAGGCCCTGGCTGGTTGGCTCAGCGGTAGAGCATCAGCCTGGTGTGTTGAAATCTTGGGTTCAATTCCTGGTCAGGGCACACAGGAGAAGTGACTGTCTGCTTCTCCACTTCTCCCCTCCTCTTTCTCTCTCTTCCCTTCCCACGAGCATGGCTCAGGTTTGAGCAGGTTGGCCCTGGGCTCTGAGGATGGCACCATGGCCTCACCTCAGGCTCTAAAATAGCTCAGTTGCCCCTGATGGGCAGAGCATTACCCAGTAGGGGGCTTGCTGGGTGGATCCCAGTCAAGGCCCATGCAGGAGTCTGTCTCTCTGCCTCCCTGCTTCTCACTTAATTTAAAAAAAAAAAAATAGAAGAAGGAAGAGAGAAAGAGTGAGAAACATCGATTTTCCATTTATTTATGCATTCATTGGTTGATCTGACCAGGACTGAACCCTCAACCTTGTTATATCTGTGTAATGCTCTAACCAACTGAGCTCCTGGGACAGGGCTTGTGGAGGTTCTTGACCAGACCTATGGATTGCCAGCCCTCACAGCTGTTGACCCTTGAAGTCAAAAGCTCCTATAACATCACATCAAATAGTTCATAACGCACTGGGCTAGTTGCCATCGAAGGTACTACCTTTTTTATTGTGCTTTGCTTTATTGAGCTTCACAGAGTGTATTTTTTACAAATTGAAGGCAAGAGCTCCCACCAGCAAAAAGATAGCTTGCTTTATTGCAATATTTGCTTTATTGTGATGGTCTGGAACCAAACCTGCAATATCTCCAAAGTATGCCTGTGTAAAGTTATTATCGCTGTCCTCACGTAGTTTGTAGTTTATATAAAAGCAAGCATAGCCTGACCTGTGGTGGCGCAGTGGATGAAACGTCAACCTGGAATGCTGAGGTCACGGGCTTGAAACTCTGGGTTGCCCTGTCAAGGCACATACGAGAATTGATACTTCCTACTTCTCCTCCCTTCTCTCTCTCCTCTCTCCAAAAATGAATAAATAAAGTTTTTTAAAAAGAGTTATCAATATTAAAAAAAAAAGCAAGCATAGTCCTGGCTAGATAGCTTGATTGGTTAGAGCATTGTACCAATACAAAAACATTATGGGTTTAATTCTCTGGTTAGGGCACCTATATGAACAGGTTGATGTCTATTTCTGTCTCTCCCCCTTCCTCTCTCTCTAAAATTAATAAATAACCTTTAAATAAATAAGTAAATAACAATCATGGCCTGACTGGTGGTGGTACAGTGGATAGATCATCAACCTGGGATGCTGAGGTCCTGGATTCGAATCCTGAGGTTGCTAGCTTGAGCACAGGCTCATTGGCTTGAACACAGGCTTACTGGCTTGAACACGTGATCATCATCATGATCCCAAGGTTGCTAGCTTGAGCCTAAGGTCTCTGGCTTGAGCAAGGGGTCTCTGGCTCAGCTTGAGCCCCCAATCAAGGCACGTATGAAAAGCAATGAATGAACAACTAAAGTGAAGCAACTATAAGTTGATACTTCTCATCTCTTTCCTCCCTCTCTCTCAAATCCATTAAACACGCACACACACACAAGAATGAATATTAGAATAGTAGGCAAAGACAAGTCACAGTTATAAATAGTAGGGCAATGATACAAAAAAGCTCTTAAGAATTCACTTCACTGAAGAATGAGATGACATTTTGAACTCCTTTTACCTACAAAGGCAACACAGCCCAATGTAGGAGCTCCCCGTGTCCTGTTTCCCTTTGTGTCATTATTTTGAAATGCACTATGGAAAAGATACAATGTCCTCATCCCCTACAAATCTTTAATGTACCTTGAGCCATCTCCTGTGGTTTAGGTTCTCAACTCTTGACATGAGGTTACTCAGTGGCACCCACTGAGATCCCTGCCTTGGGAAAGGTCCACTTCTCTTTCCTACTCATTCTGAATGTTAGAGCCTATGCTCTTATTGATTTTGTTTTTAAGTTTTCTAGACCTGTGGACCTTGGACTGGTACAGGCCACCACAAGTGTACTGTATACTTATTCATGTTATAACAAGACTTCCTGTCATTCCCCAGTACATATATATGATTTCTGCTCATCCCTGTCATTCAGCCTGGAAAATAGAATCGCTTGAACAACCTTTTCTTCTGAGGTTAAGGGACTTTGTCAAAAGCAGTGCATAGGCTCTGCCTCCTATTTCTTCACCTCATTTTCCCTGTTTCCTCCCTACCTTCTCTCCCTTGGCAGCCTCATCTATCTTCCTTCAAGAGTGAATGTTATCCCATTCCAAGTCTTCAATCAGTATGTTCTAAAAGAAGAGAGCCTGAGAGTATGAGTCAGCTTTATTCCTGGTACTGAACCCTGTCTGTTCTCAGGTTAGTTGGCCTGAAGAACAGGGAGGGGAAGTGCAATTTCTGTTTCTCTTGCTGTGAAAAGGAAGTGAACTGCAGTCAACCCATTTTATTCATTTAAAAGAGAGTCATTTAAAAGAGAATGATAACACATTGAGCTCCTGTTATGTGCACATAGGGCATTTCAAAGTATTTATGGTGCTTAATGTGTTACCATTGGTTTGTTTAACCTTGGTGTTGGCTTTTTAGGCAAAAATAGAATCAAACTATCCCAGGAGATACATCAGCAGGCATTGTCCTGGTGAGCTAGTAGGTGAAAATGCTCTCCTTCAACTTTGCTAGGTTTGGAGAGTGTAACTGCAACCTGCCGTTCTATCCCGCCTCTTAAGTTATAGTGATTTATGTTTGCCTCCCTGTCTCCACTGGAAGGTAGCTTCCTCGAGGAGAGAATCTGTTTTCTCATTCATCGTTGTTCCCCTCTACATCATCAAGTGGTACCTTGCACATGCCAATGCTCAACACACATTTGCAATCAGTCAGTCAAGCCAGTCTTGCCGAAGTCGTAGACTGGCTTTGTGGCAGCCTTTCAACTCCGGGTGCCATCTCTCTAAGTGTTAAACACAACAATAATAGGAGTTCCCTGTGGCAACTGTGAAAGGCAACTCTCCTGAGAGCCAATGACAACAGGAGAAAGGGCAAGGCGGCCAGCCGCTGGGGAACTGCCCCAGGAGCTGTGTCCAGAACGGAGCAGCTGGGGAACACCCACTTTCAACACCGTGTCTCTGACTTTCAGCACTCAGCAGAAGCCTCTGAGAGACTTCCTCTGCGTCTCCCACTGTGCGTGAGAAAGGGGAGACTGTCTCAGGTCGGAGACTGTAAACTGGAGAGCTTTACTGACATTAGGATTGCCGAGAGACTGAGCAGATATAATAGGAATGCCTGTCTCTTCCCTGACTGCCTATTTTGGCCATCTCCCTGCTTTTAAACTCTGCAGTGGAGGGGGCAGAAGCTTGAGCCAAGCCAAAGATACAGGAGAAAGATCTGGAATCTACCTCAATGGGTAGGGCCAATTAGGACAAGAGGGGGCATAGGGGAAAGCTCAGGAAACAAAATTTTTGCGAGAATCTGGAGTCATAAAGGGGTCAAGTCTTACTGCTTAGTTAACTCCTGAACACTGGTGGGAACATCATTGTAATGTATGAACGTTGGAGAGAGAAAGGAAATGATAAGAAAGGATATTTTGAATTAGTGGACTTGATAATCTAGTGTCCTGGTTGTAAGGTGACCAACATTTTTACAATGAAAAGGACGACAAAAATAAATGGAAGAAAACAATATCATAAATAAAAGAAACATTTTATTCATTGCAACATAATACACTATAATATAAATGCATAATAAAAACATTTGTAATATTTTATATTGTAATTATGCTTACATGCATATTAATTTTTAATAGTAATTGTAAGAAAAAAGTACTCATTTAGATACAAATACGTCACATCACACACGATGGATTAACTCTGCATCAATAGAATACGGACATTTACAGATTAGACTTCCAATATCAAAAAAGAGGACACATGGCCTGACCTGTGGTGGCGCAGTGGGATAAAGCGTCGACCTGGAACACTGAGGTCGCCGGTTCGAAACCTTGGGCTTGCCTGGTCAAGGCACATATGGGAGTTGATGCTTCCTGCTCCTCCCCCTTCTCTCTCTCTCTGTCTCTCTCTCTCACTCCTCTCTCTCTCTAAAAAATCAATCAATAAAATATTAAAAAAAAAAAAAAAAAGAGGACACGTAGGACACTTTTTGAGGGAGACGCAACTTACAAAAGAAGGACTGTCCTCCCTAAAGGAGGATGATTGTTCACCTTACTTGCTGACCATCTGTGAAGAGAACCAGTAACTATAGCTTGACTCCCCTGATCAGCCCTGCCCTCTCTCCCAGAATCACCTAGAGGTCTGTCCAGGGAGAGCTGTGGGTATAATCCATGCACCACGACACAGAGCTGGGTCTGCCTGAGATTCTGTCCATCCCGCAGAAAGGAGCTAGGAAAGGTAAGCCTTGAAGGGCAGGGCCTTTCGTTCTTGTCCCTTCCTCATGTGGCAGCTGGAAAAATTCTCCCCAGGACCCTCTTCCTGAAGATGTGTAAACCCCTCCCCTGCAGGAAAGGAGAGGACTTGGTTCACACTCTTCTTTCCCTGTGGCCTGCTAGGCATAGCTGTCAGGTAGCCTGCGCAGGCTGGGGGCCATCCATTCCTTGACTTGAACTCTGCAGTGACCCTGGCTCAAAGGTTCTGGGGGTAACTGCCCTCCGTTAAGCCTTGACTGCTCTAACTTGTAGGGACCCTACCTTCTTTCATTAGTTCTAAGCATTCCATGCTTTTACCAGCAGGAGACTCTCGGGCATTCTGGGCATTCTGCATGAGAGGAAGAGCCCCCGCTGTTGCTGTAGCTGCCTGGACCCGCAGCAGAGAGCCAAGAAAAACCCACCTCACAGCGCGTGCACTGCTTTTCCCCAGAACTGACCCGGCCAGGGCGTCTTCAGAGCCGTGAAAATCCTCCTCAAACAGCATGTCTCCAGTAGCTACAGCAGCAGTGTTTGTTACCCTTAAGTTTTCTGTGGAAGGGCAAGGATTGATGATGACAGCCTCTGTTTCTGGGGCGGAGAGCCAACCAGCAAAACCTTCAGAAAAGAGGCAGCAGTTCCCCCAGAGAGGTCTTCTGTCGCCACTGTCAGTGCTTCGGGGCCTCAGTGAGATGTCTCCCCTTCACAAACCCGGAATAAAAGGCACTCTTTTAGGTTTAAACCTTAAAGTTAGTTCATAATGAATCAAAGTATATTGTCAAAATCTTAGAGAAAAAGAAGAACTATGCTGTACTCTGAAAAAAATTAAAGAAAGAATCAGAGTCTCGGCTGGTCAGCCCTGAAAACGGGGAGAAAGAGGATCTGAGAAACAAACCTAGTGGTGGTGAACCACGTGTGTTTAGGTCAGAAGTTGTGCTGGTCTGTTCAGCTCTGGAGGCAGGTAAATTGCCGCTTTGGAGTGGGTTAAGTTTGCCTCTATCAAACACTCAAAGCATATAACAGGCTCCCTTGTTTCTCGTTCCATGCTCTGCAAGCAACCTACTCTTTCCATCTGATTCCCAAGTGCTGGTCACAGGACATGAATGTGTTGGCCCCTGGCCATTCTGCTTCTTTCTATTTCTATTCATAATTTTCATTATGAATCATAAGTGGCATCTTGTCCTTGAATACCAGCCTGTGGGGGCTTGAGTTCACTGTTGAATGCAGCATCTGTGTGTTTACAGATTGGCTTTCTAAGCCTACAAGGCCGAGGACCAGAACCTCAACCTAGTGAATCACCAAGGTAGGACCATGCCATGGAGGACCTCTTGGGGTCCCCAGAAACTCCTTGCCTGGCTAGTGGTCAGTCTCCTTCTTACTCAGACTTGGAAAGTTATCAGACCTAGTAAGGGTTCTGTCTGTATTCAGGGACTGACTGGCAGGGTAGAATTTTGTTTGGGATCCTGGACTGGAGTCAGATAGACTTGGTGTATAATCCTCCTTCAATAGTTAACTGAAGCCAATTGCCTCAATTTTCTCATCTGTGATTTGGGGAAAACAAGTCTCTCCTTCATAGAATTTTTAGGAAAAAAATGAGACAGCATGTTAAGTCTTTATGTAGTGGGTAACATAAAATGACCCTTAATAAATAGTAGTTACTCTTATTTTTAGAGCTCTCACTAGGTGCCAGGCACTGTGCATTGATGCATTTGCCCAAAGTCAAACAGCTGGCAAGCAATAGAGCCTGGAGCTGGACCAGGCCAAAGCTAACGTATTTGACTACTGGGTTAAACTGTCTCTGATGGTTTAACAAACATGGCAAAACCTGGAACTTCCAGACTGTCTCTTCCCCTTTAAAGGAATAAATTTGGAAGACTGTATGCTTGTTCCTAAGCCTATTTGGAATTCCTCTTTTATACTTACCTGAGAAAATGATGTGTTTCTTAAACATCCCTTACAAGGACAAATCTCTGTTTATAAAGAGAAGATTTTATATTTCCTTTTTAATGGTTATTGATTTTAGAGAGAGAGAGAAAGGGAGAGGGAGAGAGAGACAGGAATATTGATCTGTTCCTGTATGTGCCCTGACTGGGGATCGAACTGGCAACCTCTGTACTTCAGGACAAGGCTCTAAGCAACCAAGCCACTCGGCCAGGGATATTTGATCTTTCTTACTAACCAAAACTTATTTTGTGCCAAGCCCCGGAAACAAAGGGGAGAATGACAAAAGGCGTGCTGTGGAAAGCAGTCCCACAGTTTTGACAGAAGTAGCCAATGCTCTATTGTCGCAAAGCTTTTCTGTTGTTTCTAACTTTCCTATCATATTGGTCTTGTATGGGATAAAGTACGGAAATACATATTGTTATTAGCAAATTAGGTTAACTACAAATGGGTTAAATTATTGTAACTAATGACTAATGGATTAATATAAATATAAAGGTTGCCAATGAAGGCCTTGTCCTTTCAACAATTCTACCATTGACATGAAAGTCATGAAAGTTTACTCATCAAACCTGTGAATCAAAATGGGAAACGGGTGATTTTAAAAGGAGGACAGGGCCTGACCTGTGGTGGCACAGTAGATAAAACATCGACCTGGAATGCTGAGGTCGCCGTTTTGAAACCCTGGGCTTGCCTGGTCAAGGCACATACATACAGGAAGCGTCTATAAGTTGATGCTTCCTACTCCTCTAACCCACCTCTCCCTCTCTTCCTCCCTCCCTCTCTCTCCTCTAAAATGAATAAATTAAAATCTTTAAAAAAAAGGGGGGGGGACAGGGGTTGAAAATTAAGTTTAACAGAGTTAAGTGTGAGATCCTGCACTTCAAGCTAGAAATAAATGACTGAATAACTGCACGTACAGGATGAGTAATACAGAAGCACGTGAGGAAAGGGCTTGGAAGTTGTAGGAGATAGTACCTTAATCTGAGTTAATGGCTGCCAAGAAAAGTACTAAAACATTAAGCTGAATTAAAGG
The DNA here is from genome assembly GCF_036850995.1 of Saccopteryx leptura. Lineage (NCBI taxonomy): Eukaryota > Metazoa > Chordata > Mammalia > Chiroptera > Emballonuridae > Saccopteryx > Saccopteryx leptura. The sequence goes on along the minus strand of NC_089513.1, from coordinate 67,598,368 downwards.
AAGCACAGATTCTAGAACAAAGGAGATGACACATCCACTCTAATCTGGTGATTATAATGCTAGAAACTGTGATTTAAGAAGGATATGCTCAAGTATATTCAGAAGACAGTAATTGTGATGGTAAAAGAATATGAAAAACATTGAAGAGTAAGGGGAGAGGCTGTTTGAGAATGAAAATATTGCGAGGCATGATTGATTTCTTTAAATATTGAATGTGCAATCACATGGGGAAAGGATTGAGTTCATTCCATACAATAGCAAGGGATAGGATAAGAAAAGTGAGTGGGGCCTGACCAGGCGGTGGCGCAGTGGATAGAGCGTCGGACTGGGATGTGGATAAATGGGACGTATAAATGTATCACGTGACCGAGACAAGCCTCAAGAGAGAGTCTTAGACGGATGTAACAGAGGGAATCTGGTCGAGACCCCGACCAGAATCTATGCTTACTTTAATTCAGCTTAATGTTTTAGTACTTTTCTTGGCAGCCATTAACTCAGATTAAGGTACTATCTCCTACAACTTCCAAGCCCTTTCCTCACGTGCTTCTGTATTACTCATCCTGTACGTGCAGTTATTCAGTTGTTTATTTCTAGCTTGAAGTGCAGGATCTTACACTTAACTCTTTTTCTTTTCTTTTTTTTTTCTTTTTTTTTCTTAGAGAGGAGAGGGAGAGACAGAGAGGAGAGACAGAGAGAGAGAAGGGGGGGGGGGAGGAACTGGAAGCATCAACTCCCATATGTGCCTTGACCAGGCAAGCCCAGGGTTTTGAACCGGCGATCTCAGCATTTCCAGGTTGACACTTTATCCACTGCGCCACCACAGGTCAGGCCACTTACACTTAACTCTTACACTTAATTCCAGGTTCGAGACCCCGAGGTCGCCAGCTTGAGTGTGGGCTCATCTGGTTTGAGCAAAAGCTCACCAGCTTGAACCCAAGGTCACTGGCTCCAGCAAGGGGTCACTTGATCTGCTGAAGGCCCGCGGTCAAGGCACATATGAGAAAGCAATCAATGAACAACTAAGGTGTCGCAACAAAAAACTGATGATTGATGCTTCTCATCTGTCTCCGTTCCTGTCTGTCTGTCCCTATCCCTATCCCTCTCTCTGACTCTCTGTCTCTGAAAAAAAAAAAAGCGAGTGAGAAAAAAAAACAAGAATAGTGTGTACAGGGAAAAGAGCTTCCCCATCACTCGAGGTGTTCCTGCAGAAACAGAAACTGAACAACTTCTATCTTTCTCCCCAGGAGAGGACTTGTGCTTCGCAGATCTTATTTCTAACCGTCACTGTCATCCAAGCACTCACCCATTTGTGCTGTGAAGCTAGAGTGACCAACTGTTCTGATTTTCCCAGGACTGAGAGTTCTCCTGGGGTGAGGGATGTATTGCTAAACCTGGGAAAAGTCCCATGCAAACCGTGATGACCCGATCACCCCAGGGGTGAGGGAGTTTGGAATAACGTGGATCCTAGAAGGTGTGATTGAGGCAAACATAAAAGATACACAGGCCGTCCAACCTTCACTGAACCAACCCATGAATAAATGAAGGTGACCTTTATATACAAGGTGGGGCAAAAGTAGGTTTACGATTGTTCATTTGGAGAATAATACAATAAATAATAATGCAAGAATATTATTATAAAATGCAAGAATAATAATATAAAAATATTATGATAAAAACTGTTTTGTCGTCGGCCTGGCGTGTGGGGGACCCAGGTTCGATTCCCGGCCAGGGCACATAGGAGAAGCGCCCATTTGCTTCTCCACCCCCCCCTTCCTCTCTGTCTCTCTCTTCCCCTCCCGCAGCCAAGGCTCCATTGGAGCAAAGATGGCCCGGGCGCTGGGGATAGCTCCTTGGCCTCTGCCCCAGGAACTAGAGTGGCTCTGGTCGCGGCAGAGCGACGCCCCGGAGGGGCAGAGCATCGCCCCTGGTGGGCGTGCCGGGTGGATCCAGGTCGGGTGCATGCGGGAGTCTGTCTGACTGTCTCTCCCCGTTTCCAGCTTCAGAAAAAAACCAAAACAAAAAAAAAACTGTTTTGTGCCTGACCTGTGGTGGCGCAGTGGATAAAGTGTTGACCTGGAAATGCTGAGGTCGCCGGTTCGAAACCCTGGGCTTGCCTGGTCAAGGCACATATGGGAGTTGATGCTTCCTGCTCCTCCCCCTCCTCTCTCTCTGTTTCTCTCTCTCTCCCTCTCTCTCTCCTTTCTAAAATGAATAAATAAAATTAAAAAAAATAAAAAAGTTTAAAAAAAACCAAAACTGTTTTGCGCCTGACCTGTGGTGGCGTGGTGGATAAAGTGTCGACCTAGAATGCTGAGGTCGCTGGTTCAAAACCCCGGGCTTGCATAGACAAAGCACATATAGGAGTTGATGCTTCCGGCTATTCCCCCCCTTTCTCTCTCTCTCCTCTCTCTCTCTCTAAAAATTAATAAATAAATTTTAAAAAAGTTTTGCATACTTACCGCTGTCAACCTACTTTTGTCCCACTAAATATTTGAAGCTTACTTTTAAAATATCAACAAATTTATACATATTAGACTTAAAATGACTGAAAACATATTACATAGTTCCCTGTGTTCTTTATCAGGCAATAAGGAGTATAGATTTGTCTTTTTAAAAAATACGTTGCCTGACTTGTGGTGGCACAGTGGATAAAGTGTTGACCTGGGACACTGAGGTCACTGGTTCAAAACCCTGGGCTTGCCTGGTCAAGGTTCATAGGAGAAGCAACTATTATGAATACACGCTTCCCGCTTCTCCCTCCACCTTTCTCTCTCTTTCCCCTCTCTCTAAAGTCAATAAATAAAACCTTTACATATATATATGAAATACATATACATATATATATCAGCAAAAAGTTAGAATTAGAATATAGGGCAATAAAGCAAAATGGTTAAGATAAGTATTGAGAGAGGTGGGTTTGAACTTGTTTCTGTCAATTAGAGCATGTCAGGTTACTTAATCTCTGTCTTACTTTTCTCAACTGTAAATTGGGGATATTTATAACTACTACATAGAACAGGGCCTGATAGACCATAATAAGCGCTCAATAAGTGGTACTTTATCATTGTTAATAACCAACAGGGTTATTGTCGGGGCTCAGTAGCTCCAGCCATGTCGCACTGTCTTCTGGAACATCTGAACTGACTCTGTGCTCTGCTGTCAGTAGCTCTGAATCTGTATACTCAGGAAGCTCTTCATTTTAAATACAATTAAATGACTGTGTGAGAGCTCTTAAAATTCCTAAGTAGCAAAGTGCATGTGCTTTTTTGTGTGTGTTTTATTGTTTGTTTTTGTTTTTTGTTTTTACAGGGACAGAGAGAGTCAGAGAGAGGGATAGATAGGGACAGACAGACAGGAACGGAGAGAGATGAGAAGCATCAATCATCAGTTTTTTGTTGCAACACCTTAGTTGCTCATTGATTGTTTTCTCATATGTGCCTTGACTGCGGGCCTTCAGCAGACCGAGTAACCCCTTGCTCAAGCCAGTGACCTTGGATCCAAGCTGATGAGCTTTTTGCTCAAGTCAGATGAGCTCGCACTCAAACTGGCAACCTCGGGGTCTCGAACCTGGGTCCTCCGCATCCCAGTTTGATGCTCTATCCACTATGCCACCACCTGGTCAGGCTGCATGTGTTTTTTGATGGCTATTTATTCACTTATGTCTAGTCCCTGGACTGTTTTTCAAATATTCAGAAGTTCTGGAAACATTACCTAAGTATAAGTGTGGCATTACAAAATCAATAAGTCTGTCAATTTTGCCCACAGTTTGAAGTTAAAATAATCATTTTCAAATATAATTTTACAAAAGACTCTTCTCTTTGTTCTATCACCCAGTTTGTTTCCCAAAAAGGTCCTTACTCTCCTCTTATAGGTTCTCAAGTACTGAGGAGCTACTTGGACAAAATATGCATCTGAACTTTATTAGTGTTCTTGGGGAAGCCCAGGAAAGGAACTTTCCTAAAGTATAAGAATGAGGGTTTTTTTTTTTAACTTTTTTTTTTAATTTTATTTATTCAGTTTTAGAGAGAGAAGAGAGAAAGAAGGAGGAGCAGGAAGCATCAACTTCCATATATGCCTTGACCAGGCAAGCCCAGGGTATTGAACCGGCGACCTCAGCACTCCAGGTCGATGTTTTATCCACTGCGCCACCGCAGGTCAGGTGAGGTTTTATTTTTAATTGATTTTTTTTAGAAGGAAAGGAAGAGAGAGAGATAGACAGACATTGATTTGTTGTTCCTCTTATTTATGCACTCATTGATTGATTCTTTTTTTTAAATTTTATTTATTCATTTTAGAGAGGAGAGAGAGAGACAGAGGAGAGAGAGAGACAGAGAGAAAAGGTGGGGAGGAGCTGGAAGCATCAACTCCCATATGTGCCTTGACCAGGCAAGCCCAGGGTTTCAAACCGGCGACCTCAGCATTTCCAGGTCGACGCTTTATCCACTGTGCCACCACAGGTCAGGCACATTGATTGATTCTTGTATGTGCCCTGATCAGGGATCAAACCTGCAACTTTGTCATACTGGGACAACTGTCTAACCATCTAAGTTATCCAGCCAGGGAGAATGAATCTTTTTTGTGTGTGACAGAGACAGAGAGAGGGACAGACAGGGACAGACAGGAGAGAGATGAGAGCATCAATTCTTCGTTGTGGCACCTTAGTTGTTCATTGATTATTTTCTCATATGTGCCTGACTGGGGTGGGGGAGCTACAGCAGACAGAATGACCCCTTGCCCAAGTCAACAACCTTGGGCTCAAGCCCGTGAGTCTTGCTCAAACCAGATGAGCCCACACTCAAGCTGGCAACCTCGGGGTTCGAACTTGGGTCCTCTGTGTCCCAGTGGACACTCTATCCACTGTGCCACTGCCTGGTCAGGCGAGAATGAATCTTTTAAAACAGTAGTTGTTTTGCCTGACCTGTGGTGGCGCAGTGGATAAAGTGTTAACCTGGAATGCTGAGGTTCTCAGTTTGAAACCCTGGGCTTGCCTGGTCAAGGCACATACTGCTCCCCCTGCCCTCTTTCTCTCTCTCTCTCTCTGTCTCTCTGTCTCTCTCTCTCTCTTAAAAATAAAATATTGTTTTCCCCTTATAACTTTACCCTTTATCCTTTACTGAAAAAGCAGGAGATAAACATGTGAGCGAGAATCACAAGAAGACTCTAAATTAAAAAGAAGCATGGCGACACACTGACTGTGACACTATTGACTTTCCCTTTCCTTCTCTCTCCTACCTGCAGATCTAACCATTGCCACCCAGGTCTGTAGATCACTACTTCACCAGCTGCGTTCCTCACTTCAGAACTGGACAAAGATTAAAGCCCTCATTCTCTTAGATCCATAGTACAGCCCTGAGGTGTTCCCCTGGGAGAGGGGAAATACTTCAGAAGCGCAGATGAAGTCATGAATATTGGCATCATGCACGTGTCTGTTTGAAAGATGCAGAGTTTTTAAAACTCTTCAGTCCAAAGTTTACCTGTTTGAAACCACTGGGAGTTGGCCTCCTGTCTAAAGGTTTAGCTATAAGTAAACAATCTAAAAAAAAAAAATTTTAAAGACCTTGTTTTGCTCAGACTGTACAAAGAAAGACTTTTGTGGGTAAAAGTTCACTAGGCTGAAACAATAGAAACACTTGTGAATGGAATATGGCCTTTACTATTTTTCTTTTAGCTTTAATTTTATTTAGTATGGACAATTGAAGATTTCATATAAACCAAATTCATGTAATATTTTCTTTAGCATTTCATATTTCCTAAGTAACCATAGCATTTAAAAAAAATTAAAGTGTAGTTGACATACAATGGCCTTTACTCTTAAAGCAGAGGTCTCAGTTCCCCTTTGCTAGCCTCCTTCATGGGAGAACGTGGACACAGCTTGGCTCACCTCTCACACTGCTTTACAAGTTGGTCATTGATATCAGGAAAGTCGTAGGTCTAGGAAAAGCTGGGAACAGAGTTCAGAAGGGTTAGTCTCCATTTGGCAAACAACCTCCTGAATCATTTGGCAGAGGCTTACTTAATGATTAAAAAGCAGAAGGAAAAAAGTAGCAGGAACTTTTCCACTGCCATGGCTCTGTCTCTGTATCGATCCATTATCGATTACTATAAAAACTGCCCAGAACAAAAAGGAAAACATAACCAGTCTGACCCTCCCCTGAATTTTTTAAGGCTTATTTATTTACTTTTAAAAATTTATTGATTTTAGAGAGAGGAGAAGGCAGGGGAGGGGTGTGGGAGAGAAACAGGAAGCATCAACTTATGGTTTACTTTTTGTATGTGCCTTGATTGGGCAAGCTCGGGCTTTCTAACCGGTGACCTCAGCGTTCCAGATTGACACTTTACCCACTGCGCCACCACAGATCAGGCATCCTCCCCTGATTTAAACTTTACTTATTATAGTTAAATGATAGATCTTAATCCTTTATTAAGGAGCCCAGTGAGTTACTATTTCAAGAATATGAAGGTAATTCCAGGTCCATGAGTTCGCCTATGTCAGCGGTTCTCAACCTGTGGGTCACGACCCCAGCAGGGTCGCCTAAAGCCATTGGAAAATACATAATGCATATCAGGTATTTACATTCTGAATCATAACTGTAGCAAAATTACAGTTATGAAGTAGCCACCAAAATTATTTTTTGGTTTGGGGTCACCGCAACATGAGGAACTGTATTGCGGGGTCACGGCATTAGAAAGGTTGAGAACCACTGGCCTATGTATTTCACGTGTGGCAACCATATGTCCTAAATTATCTAGGGAAGTTCAGATTTTTTACATATCATGAAGTTCAGAAATTTTTCAGTTTGTGAAATATTATTTTAGCTATAGCCTCATAAACTCTGTTAACAGAAATGTGCAAAGCTGTTTTAGACAGAGGGAAGGCTGTTGAAGAACAGTCTTCTTCCACCCCCTTTATGACATCTTACCAATGTAGTAACAAGCCATATCCTCTATACGATTTCAATGCACACCGAAAGAACAGGGCTTATAATAATGCTAGAATTATCCTGACCTCCTTACATTAGTATTAGCAGAGGAAAAGGAGAGGTGTAACGGTTTATTTTTCTTCTGAGTGGTCGCCCTCACAGCTGGAAATTGCATGCTTTTCCCAGGTGCCTGCTGCACCGAGGGTCATGCTCACCACATGTGGAGCTGGGCATGCTTCTCTGTACAGCTCGTCCCCTTGTTCTCCGCACCCCATTGCACAAGGTGCTGTAGGTCTCTCGGACGGACGTAGTGAACAGTTTAACTTGAGGAAATCGCAGTGTAAGTAAGGAAACATTTTTAACTGAACACGAAATTTGCTCCAGTTGCACATCTCAGCAATGCAATTTGGTAGGTAGGAGTGCTGTGTAAGCTGCCTTCCTAGAAGTCCCTTCAACACTTCCACTTAATTTCATTAGAAACTTAGACTCGTGGCCAACAGAACTGCTGCTTTTAGAGTGAGTCCATATTCCACTCTACAATTTCTCATGGCACTGTGACTTCAGCCTAGTGAACCCACAAAAGATTCTAGAAGGGAGGAAGCAAAAGTATGTGCCCTACCCCCACCCCCAACTGTAAGAGGAAGTCAAGGTTGGAGAACAAAATGAGATTGGTGATACTAATCAACTTACATATACTGCTCATAAAAATTAGGGGATATTTCAAAATGAATATGAAGTGATTAAATATCCCCTAATTTTTGTAAGCAGTATTTTTTTTTATACATCCTGATTTTAGTATATCAATGGTAGTCCTGCTAATGACCTTTCTGATAGTTCCAGAAAAGCGAACAAGACTTTATGCCCTTCCAAGGAAGCCTTTGCCTTCCAAGCAAATCGCTTTGTAGATAGCCCAGCGGAGAGTCTTTCCACTCTCCTCTCAGGTCTGAGAGCCCTGCCACGCTCTAGCCTCCGTCGTGGGTTGTCCGTCTGCCTCTGGGAAGTTCTAGTTGGACTCATCATAGGAACTGTCGCTGCTTCCAGCAATGTATTCTCTCAGGCTGACTTATCCAATCAGGAAAGCCAGAGGCTTCAGACAGCTCCCTCAGAGCAGTCTAGAGAGGGCCCACGGCCCTCCAGGTGTGATCCTCGTTTAAGCCTCCCACCACTGTGAGGAGCAGATATGCCTCTTTATTCTTAAAATGGTCTAGCCAGTAACTCTCTCTCTCTCTCTCTCTCTCTCTCTCTCTCACACACACACACACACACACCCCTTTTAAGGGCAAATGTTAAATCACAGAGACAGTATAAAATCTAAACTAAAGCTCTCAAACTGCCTATAAAGTGAATTCATCCCATTGACATGCCTGATTATCTTGGTATTTCATTGTTGTTGTCTTTAAGTGGTTTTTAGTGTCTTTAGGAAGGACATGAAATCCCCCCCAGTCTCTGGTCCTCCCTGTTATGTTACTTACCACTGCTTCACCCATCTGTAGTACCCGCCTGCCTCTGAAAGCATTTGCGTCTGAGATCCTGTACCGAAACCAGTAAGGAGCAAGTCTACATTTTCCTATTTACAGTTGTCCCCCACCCCCATCTGCACTTTTGCTCTCCGAGGTTTCAGTTACCTGTGGTGAACCAACGTCTGAAAATTCTAAGTGGAAAATTCCAGAAGGAATCAATTCATAAGTTTTTTTTTGTTTTTTGTTTTTTATTTTTACAGAGACAGAGAGAGTTAGAGAGGGATGAGAAGCATCAATCATTAGTTTTTTGTTGTGACACCTTAGTTGTTCATTGATTGCTTTCTCATATGTGCCTTGACCGGGGGGCTACAGCAGACCGAGTAACCCCTTGCTCTAGCCAGCGACTTGGGTCCAAGTTGGTGAGCTTTGCTCAAACCAGATGAACCCGCGGTCAAGCTGGCGACCTCGGGGTCTCAAACCTGGGTCCTCCACATCCCAGTCTGATGCTCTATCCACCGTGCCACTGCCTGGTCAGGCCAGTTCATAAGTTTTAAATTGTTAAATTGTGTTCCATTCTGCCCTGGCTGGGTAGCTCTGTTGGTTAGAGCATCGTCCCCATTTGCCAAGATCATGGGTTCAATCCCTTGTCAGGGCACATACAAGAATCAATGAATGTGGCCTGACCTGTGGTGGTGCAGTGGATAAAGCATCGACCTGGAACGCTGAGGTCACTGGTTCGAAACCCTGGGCTTGCCTGGTCAAGGCACATATGGGAGTTGATGCTTCCTGCTCCTCCCTGCTCCCCCCCTTCTCTTTGTCTCTCCTCTCAAAAATGAATGAATGAATAAATAATCAATGAATGCATAGATAGGAGGAACAATAAATTGATCTCTCTCTCAGATACGTTCTTTGGAACAGAGGTCCACCGAGTGTACTGAAATGAAAGATCTGGTTATCTATAAATGTCTGAGGTGTGTGAAGGCCATTCTGAGGAAACCTGTGCCTGTGTAAATAGTTCTGTGTCACTTTGATGTGGTGGATCTAAACCAAGCTTCTGGACCCAGTGCCACATGCCCCTGCCGCCACGGTGGGGTTCTGTGGGCCAGGGACAAGGGCCTGCGGGTGGAGGCCAAGGAGCCAAGGGAAGCAGCAGAGCCCCTGTGCGCTGCCACCTCCCTCCCTGTGCGCTGCCCTGCCAGCTCGGTCTTACAGTGCCGGTGGGCACTGCCCCCGCCTGGTGCCACTGAGCCCGCCACCTCACGGCAGCCACCTTCGTTACTCAGTCAAACTTTATCATAGTGTGTAGTATTGGGGAAACAGTATACATAGGTTAGGCACTCTCCGTGGTGTCAGGCATCCACTGGGAGTTTTGGAACACAGCTCCGTGAATAGGCGGGGACGAGTGTCTCCTCTACTATGTGAACATGTCTCCTTCTCCCCCTTCTGCTTTAAACTTTGTCTCCTGAACCTATGAGTTATAACAGGCCACTCACTTAGCTACTCCCAAAACACATGAAGTTTAATTTTTCTCTTTTAGAGAGAGGAAGGGAGAGAGAGAGAGACAGAAACATTGATCTGTTCCTGTATGTGCCCTGATGGGGGATCAAACCCACAACCTTTGGGACAACATTCTAACCAATTGAGCTATCTGGCCAGGGCATTAAGTTTTTAAATGTTCCTTTAAGGATCAAGGTAAATTCTTAGCAAGACTTATCCTCTCCCCCAACCTTTGAACTACTGAAGATGGGAGTTGGGGGGGATTTTTTTTATTTATTTATTTTTAAGTACCATTGACATTCATTATTTTATATTAGTTCCAGGTAGGTTTTATTCTTCAGGCCACATTCATAGTTATCTTTTCCCAAGTTCTTAGTATTCTCACTGATACTGCTTGGAATACTGATAATTGGATAGTAATTCCTTCAGGATTTCATTTGATAATTTTTAATTTTGTCCTATTATGCCACCAAACATTTTGAAATATTCAACAAATTATTTTTTCAGGGGAGGGCACTACGCAGTCTCCCACTATCAGAAACTATGCTGCTGAGTTCCCACATTTGGGGAGATTGCCAGGTTCAGCACACCCCGGGTGCAAAAGATAAGCCTCGCCCTGGGAAAACCACTTTCACAATCATGGTATCTCTTCTGCCAGGTATAAGTATTCAACAAATTTTTTTTTTTAACTACTATGAGACAGGCATATTTATATAGTAAATAAACCATCAATATATAAAACAAAGCTCCCAGCCTGACCCAGTGGTGGCACAGTGGACAGAGCTTTGACCTGGAATGCTGAGGTTCCCAGTTCAAAACCCCAAGGTCACCAGCTTGAGCACAGGCTCATTGGCTTGAGCGCAGGATCATCCACATGATCCCAAGGTCGCTGTCTTGAGCGCAAGGTTGCTGGCTTGAGTAAGGGGTCACTGGCTCGGCTTGAGCCTCCCCGCCAACCCTGTCAAGTATGAGAAGCAATCAATGAACAACTAAGGTGAAGCAACTAGGAGTTGATGCTTCTCATCTTTCTCCCTCCGTCTCTTCCTCCCTTTCTCTCAAATAAAAAACAAAACAAACAAACAAAAAAGCCCCCAGCTCTCATGAGCCTACATTCTAGTAAAGACACCGTTTCGTTAAGCACCGTAGAGAGCCTGTTAGTGTCTGTGACGCTGGGGCTTTCATGTACTATGGCTTTAACTCAGTGTCACCTGTCTTGCATGTGCATCTTTCACATAATCAGGAGGTTTTATCTCAACTCCAGTAAAGTAAGTGCATGTTATTAAGTACCAGTTTAGTAATAAAATGTTCAAATGTAACAAATCTGTGACTAGTTCAGTAGCTAGGGAAGGGTATAATGACATCAAGGTCATTAACTTGAGCTGATTCTATGCACTAATTAGTTAAAACCCTTCAGGCTCACAGCCACAGACTACTTTGCTAACCTGGCCAATCCTGGAAACAAGAGAAATCAGGAATGATAGATTAGGTGTCTATTAGCACTGTTAGAAAAACAGCTGAACATCCCCACCCTGCTGATGGTATTCTAAGAGCCTTGAAGGACAGTAGTGTTATTGTGATCAAATGTGGCCCAGGGCTATCTTCACACTGGAAGCTCCAGGCTTCCTTTTGTCTCTGCCAGCCAGGAAAATCTTGAGGGTGCTCTTTTCCTTGGATGAGATTCTTGGGACGGGACTGGAGTCCTTTCATTTCTGTGCTGCTGGGGTGATATGTTCTTCAGGAGTTCCTGAATTAACTATTAATGCAGATAATTTGAGAGAATAACAAATGTGATGGGGAGTGTTGAGAATTTAAGCTTACGCATTCTGGCTTGTATCAGAAGAGTCTGGAGGACCTGGTTCCATGTGTGTTGAAAGTTCTGTGTGTGAAGGATTAAAAAAGATCTCATCCTAATGGAAGAGAGGACCACAAGAAAGGGTTGGGAGAAAGGAGTGGTTCTAGGCACGGACCAGACTCATGTTTGAATCCTAGGGAAAGGAGTGAAAATAAAGGACATGTAAAACCCAAAAGAGTAGTTTCCATAAAAACCTCTGTGAGCCAGCCTGACTGGTGGTGGCGCAGTGGAGAGAGCGTCAACCTGGAACGCTGAGCTTGCCAGGTCAAGGCACATACGACAAGCAACAAGCAAGCAATGAACTAAAATGAAGCAACTATGAGCTGGTACTTCTTCCCCACCTCCATGAAATCAATAAATAAAATCAACCCTCCCTCCCTCCCTCTCTCCCTCCCTCCCTCCTTTTCTTTCTTAAATTAATTTTTAGAGAGAGAGGAAGAGGGAGAGAAAGAGAAACATCCATCTGTTGTTTCACTTATTTGTGCATTCACTGGTTGATTCTTGAATGTGCCCTCAACGGGGATCAAACCCTCAACCTTAGCATGTTGGAATGATGCTCTAACCAACTGAGCTGCCAGGCCAGGGCTGGAAATTTCTACTATAGGCATAATAGACTGAAACGGCCCACGTCTGGGCCCCTAAGGGAGAGTGCACATTGGCGATGTAGCACGGATAGCAGTGGATTCAGGTATTTGACAAAGTGGGTATGTACTGGTTGGTTTCAGGATGACAGGAGATTGCACTGGAGTGAACAGAGAGAAGAGTGCAGGAGGGGCGGTTCAGTGTAGTAGTGACGACTGTGGTTCCATGCACTTCTCACCGTCAGAGAAGGGAGTTATGGAAAGGGGAAGGCTCAGGTGAACCCTGCAGTGCTGGTGGAATTGGAAATATCAGCATGAGCACATTGCTTTATAAGTGTGTGTGTGTGTGTGTGTGTGTGTGTGTGTGTGTGTGTGTGTGTGTGTGAGAAAGAGAGAGACAGGGAGGGAGGGAGAGATAGAGCCTGCTCCCTGGGAGGGACTGTAAGCAATAACACACCAGTACAAATTATAGTATATTTTGATAGAACCTAAATTTTTCTAAATACTATTCTCCACTAAAGAACTAGGGCATCTCAGAGAAGTGGCTGATTTCAGGGCTGGTGTTAGGAAAACCCAAGAAAAGCCTAGAATATCCTGTTGTATTATAAAGTTAGGAAGCTAAAAGGATTTTGAGGACATACCAAAAGGACAGTTTGAAAAGACTCCCACAATCCAAATCAGGGAGAATTTGAACATCATAATAAATAGTGTCAATAACGTATTATGGCCCATTGAGTAAAATAGGAATCTGTGAGTCCATACTGATATAAATAAATAGCCAGACAAATGATGGAGAAGAGAAAATTTTTCCTTACCGTAGAATGCCAACTAAAAAATATAGAAGTGATGATAGAATTATAAAATCACCATTCGGCAATCATCACAGTAATTGACTCAGACAAGAATCATCAATGCGGGTGAAGCGAGGGGGTGAAGTTTGATGAGGAATGGGATATTTATGTAGTTGCACTGTGACTCTTCACAAGATACTTGTTAACAACAAAGGGAAAGGTAATTTATTATCTTATTTTAAGAGTGTATTTGGGCCAAACTGACAACATATTCTGGGAAGCAAGATCTCAAATGCTCTCTTCAAAATAGTAATTTTAAAGTGGAGAAACCTGATAGACACACTATCTTAACCAAGTAATTAAATGTAATTTCAACAGTCATGGAACACATCAACTCCTGATACCATGAGCCGCAAAGATCACAATGTCACTTCTGTGGTATTTCTGCTAAGAATGCATAACCTGAATCTAATTATGAGGAAACACCAGTCAACCCCAGGTTGAGAAATGTTCTACAAAACACCTGGCCTGGAACTCCTCCAATATGCCAAGGTCATGAGAGATGACGAAGTGTGAAAAATTTATTCAGGTTAATGGACACCAAAATAAAGATACTTGATGACTGAATGCAAGGTATGATCTGGAATTTTCTTTTACTATAATGGACATTATTGGGGAAATGGCAAAATTTGAATGAGGCCTGTAGATTAGGTAATATTATTGAATCAGTTGTGACATAATTTTCATAATTGTACTGTGGTTATGAAAGAGAATTGTTCTTGTTTTCAGGAAATACACACTGAAGTAGGGAGAAAGGGCATTATGTCTGCAACTTATTCTCAAAGAGAAAAATTTCAGCAAAAAATTATTAATATATACAGAGAGAAAGAGAGAGAGAGCACAAGCATACACTGGGTATTGGCCTAGGTTGCTAGAAAAAAAAGAATTGAATAAACAGCTTATTCATGACTAATATCAGAAGTTCTGAGAACACCCTATTAAAACGCTATTGTTGAGAGCCCTGTGCAAATTTATGGAGAACGTGGAGATAAGCAGCCGACATGGCAGGAAGTCTTGAATAGCAGTGAGTCATTCCTTACATTTGAGAATACTCTTCTAACTCTAAGTCAGTTCAGCCTGTCCCAACTTTAATTCCACACACTCCTTTACCAAAATCTTTTTTTTTTTTTAATTCAGTGAGAAGAGGGGAAGCAGAGATAGACTCACACATGCACCCTAGCCAGAATCCACCCAGCAAGCCCACTAGGGGCACTGCTCTCCCCATCTGGGGCATTGCTCCATTGTTCAGTAACCAAGCTCTTCTTAGCACCTTAGGTGGAGGCCATGGAGTCATTCTCAGTGCCGTGGCCAACTCGCTCTAATCGAGCCATGGCTGCGGGAGGGGAAGAGAGAGAGAGAGAGAGAGAGAGAGAGAGAGAAGCAAGAGGGAGAGGGATGGAGAAGCAGATGTTTCCTTCTCCTGTGTGCCCTGACTGGGCCTCAAACCCAGGACATCCACACACCAGGCCAACCCTCTAGCACTGAGCCAACCAGCCAGGGCCAACTTTTTGTTTAACTTCACATTGAGCCATTGTGGTCACATATTCCACCCAACTCTCCTACTTGAACCACAGAATAATCCATTTTCTGATGAACAGGTTTAATCCAAATAAATTTCAAACACTTATCAAATATAGGGATAAAAGTCAAAGCTGATTAAAAAGCAGCATGGATCACAGACTGAACTACCACCACCCTCTCTTTGCTCTGTTATTTCTATATCCCTGTGGGCAGGAAGCAGCCATATTGAAATACAATTTTTACTTGTTTCTTTAAAAAAAGAAAAAACAAATAGATGGTTTATTTTAAGAATGTACAGGAACTTATACTCTAAACGTCCAAAGATACATATTCTAAGGACTCTTATCACCTCAGAACCCCGCTACAGCTCCTCTTTAATCTTTTTAAACATCCTGTTACAGAAATTCCAGCTGCATCTGTAGCAGGAAGCATAAGAAGATAATAATTGATCAAACATCAAAAGCATTTGGGTGGTTCTTACTTTAGACCTTTAGCCTTCTCTCCCCTAACTTCATGTTCTTAGTTTTTTTTCCAACCACATTAATGCATTTTCTGTTTGTTTGTTTGTTCTGTTTCTCTCCCCCTGAGTGATTATTATGAATTTTTGCCAGTCTGTAATTTTTCCCAGGAAGAGACCACAATAATTCAGAAAGCAGACAAACAGCACCTGAAGAGACGATACAAGGTCAACTCTTTCAGGCCCACCCCTCTCTCTGATTTCTTTCTCCATATGGAGTGGGCTTAAGTGGTGGAATTGCTCGTCCTCAATTTTGTATGAGGGACGGGTCCTCTACCGGACCTATGCTAGGAGTTTTCTATTAATTTTCCTGCAACAAATTTAGAAATATCCTTCCCACTCAGTAGTAGAGTAAGAACCACACCAGTTGTCTTATGAGGACTGTGAATCTAGTATATGTGTACCCCCAGCAACTGCTTTTTGATCATAAAGTGTTTGAGTTAGAAAGAGTTTTGGGAGATATTTAGCTTGACCTCTCTTCCAGCGCAGGCAATTCTCCTGAGAAATGGTCGCCAGCCAAGACTGTGTTCTTTGTTACAGCAAGGAGGTCCCCGTGGTGTGGGCAGCCCGTCTCCGTGCTGGACAGCTCTCATTGTCACGCTTTAGGCTTGCTTCTTTGAGCCTCCCGGAGCATGGCTGTGCCTCTTCCGTATCACACCCCTTCAGGCATTTGGTGGCTGCTGTGTCTCAGCTAAGCCATCACCAAGTCTTGTAATGATTTTTCAGATCACAGTGAATAAATAAGTGTACAAACATTCAAAAGTTAACCATAGTTAACTCTGGAAGGTAAGATTGGGATTATGTTATTATTTTCTTGCTTATATGTAAATTCTAATTCTTACAACACATACATACTTTAGCGACAATGACAACGTTCATTCTTTTTATTGAGTTTATTCTAAATGCCAGTCCTGGCATGCATATATAGTTTTCCTACAATAAGCCTAAGAGAGAAGAAGCAGGATTATCTCCCTGGCACAGATGAAGAAGAAAGGGCATAGAAGGATTAGGCGGTTTGCCAAGGGCACACAGCTAAGCAAGTAGCTGAAAGGAAATTGGAAGCCAGTTTGTCTGATTCTTAACCACCCTCTTATAACAGGAAAAGCAATTTATGTATTTCTGTTTTGTTTTTAGTGCGGTATCCTGAAATTGATGTAGTACGCTAGATTTGCTCTGAACAGCAGAAAGCACAGTGCAGTTGTTATGCCGTTTGATTTGGAACAGTACAATATAACAGTGTCTCTGGGACTGTGTTTGATTGTTCACCTGTGATAGGAGATTACTGACTCACAGAGCTGTCAGGAAACCCCTTGGTTCTCATTTTATCTTTCTTTTCCTCCTTGGCTCACTTCTTGTTTTCCCCTCTCTGTTACTCCATCAGCTCTTACACCTCCAGCAATCATTTTATCATTCTAGCTGTTAACATTTTCCCCCATACTCATATGATTATATATAGGCAGATAACAAACACATGCATATTCAATATAGGTTCTTTTTTGTCATTTACAAAATGACTTCATTTTTTGCCTCTTTTAATTAAAACAATTTTCATAAAATCCCTCTAAATCAACTGGTAGTGTCCTAACTGAATAGCTCAGTTGGTTCGTCCTGATACACAAAGGTTTGTTGGTTCGATCCCCGGTAAGGGCACACACAGGAACAGATAGATGTTTCTCTCTCTCTTCTTCTCTCTCTAAAATTGATAAATAAAATTTACACATATAAACTGGTAGAGTACAAATGTATTCCTCTTAATGGTTGTCCCAAAATGTGGAGGTACTAACTTTTGCAGTCATTCCCCTATCAATTGGCATGCATAGTATTTACAATTCGTGTGTGTGTTGCCTCTTAAAATGCTGCTCCAATAAATATCCTCATGCATATGTTTCAGGATGTTTTTGCTTCAATCATTTTATTGAAACTAGTGGTTTTGTTTCAATAGAATACATTGCCAGGCCCTGTTGGCTCAGCGGTAGAGCGTCGGCCTGGCATGCGGGGGACCCGGGTTCGATTCCCGGCCAGGGCACATAGGAGAAGCGCCCATTTGCTTCTCCACCCCCCCCTCCTTCTTCTCTGTCTCTCTCTTCCCATCCCACAGTGAGGCTCCATTGGAGCAAAGATGGCCTGGGCGCTGGGGATGGCTCCTTGGCCTCTGCCCCAGGCGCTAGAGTGGCTCTGGTCTCGGCAGAGCGATGCAGAGCATTGCCCCCTGGTGGGCAGAGCGTCGCCCCTGGTGGGCGTGCCAGGTGGATCCCTGTCGGGCGCATGCAGGAGTCTGTCTGACTGTCTCTCCCCGTTTCCAGCTTCAGGAAAAAAAAAAAAAGAATACATTGCGAGAACTGAGATTGCTGGGCCAAAGCATATACATATTTTTAAAATAATAGCTGTTACCAGATTGCTTTCCATTTTATATATCGGTAGCAGCACATGAACATACCCTTTACCCCACATCCCTGAAGCAGTAGGTACTGCATAATTTAGCACCTATTCTACTTAAATCCTCGTGAAACAAGCACTCAAAGGAAACGACTTAGATATAATAAAGATTATTTACTGCAAATCAACAGCAATTCTAATCCTAACTGGCAAAATAGTAGTCAAACTTTAATTCACAATCAGGAACTACATATTGAGCTTTTTCATTAAATATATCTCCCAAGGTCTTTTTTACTCTTAACTTTAAAAATTGATGTATAACACACATGTAAACGTGTGCCCGAGTCGTAAGCGCACAGGTCAGTGAGTAGCTGCAGAATAAACACACCCTTATCACTACCTCCCAGGTCAAGAAGCAGACATTGCCAGCACCTCAGAAGCCTCCTCCTGCCCCCACCCAGTCACAGGCCCCTTTTCCTTCCTCCAGAGAACCACAGAATAGTTTCGCTTGGTTTTGAAGTACTCCAAATAGAATCGTACAGTGTGTACTCTTCTTTATGTGAGTCTGGTTTATTTCCTTCAATGTTATCTTTTTGAAGTTCTCCCCATCGCACGTGCAGTAGTGCACTCATTTTTATTGCCACACAGTAGTTCATCTTATGGCTAATATAACACAAGTAATTATCCATTCTATTTTAATAGGTCTCCAGGTCCCTTTGAATCTGAAACCTGTGATCCAATATATTAGGCTCCAATACTCCCAGCTTTGTGTCATCAGGAACGTGGATGATCACACCATTTCTTTCTATACAAATCATTGACTTTTACCCATTTGGCAGGACGGCACAGATCTGCGTCAACCAACCGGAGATCTCCCCGCTGGTTAACCTTAATCCACAAATAAATATTAGTTGGGCACGTTGTTCAAGTAGCTAAACCTCTAGCTATCTGTATAGCTATCTGTAGTGTCATTAAACATACATTTCCACACTTGATCCAATTCAATTTAACAAATATTTATGGAAGGTCTACCATGTTCCAGGTACAGCCTGGGGATAGAGCAGTGAACAAAACAGCAGACCCACACCCATATCTGGAATTTACATTCTAGTTGATAAGGCACATGTAAACAAAAAACTTAGATATTTTTATTTAAATGCATAAGGAAAATAAAAAGGGCAGCACTATAGGGAGTAATGAGGAGGGAGGCAGACAGCTTTTGCAAGAATGAACCACGTGAGCCTGGCAGTGTAGCAAAAAGGGGAAAATCAAGTGCAGAGGCCCTGAGAAGATGAACTTCAAGAAACAGGTAAGCTGCCTGGCCAGGCGGTGGCGCAGTGGATAGAGCATTGGACTGGGTTGCGGAGGACCCAGGTTCAAAACCCCAAGGTCACTGGCTTGAGCATGGGGTCGCTGGTTTGAGCATGGGATCAGAAACACGACCCCATGGTTGCTAGTTTGAGTCTGAAGATTGCTGGCTTGAGCCCAAGGTTGCTGGCTTGAGTGTGGGATCACAGACATGACCCCATGGTCACTGGCTTGAGCCCAAGGTCACTGGCTTGAGCAAGGGGTCACTTGCTGTGCTGTAGCCCCCCCCCCCCATCAAGGCACATATGAGAAAGCAATCAATGAACAACTAAGGTGCTGCAATGAAGACTTGATACTTCTCATCTTTCTCCCTTCCTGTCTGTCCCTATCTGTCCCTCTCTCTCTGTCTCTGTCACAAGGAAGGAAGGAAGGAAGGGAGGGAGGGAGGGAGGGAGGAAGGAAGGAAGGAAGAAGAAAGACTAGTAAACCTAGAACAAATAGTGAACAGAAGCAAGTGGAAGAAAGGTAGTCTGGAGCCAGATCACGTAGGGTCTTGAAGTCCTAAAATTCTAAATGAGATAGAGAAGGAGACGCATCACCCAGATCTTTCTTTGAGGAAGAGACTTAATTGAAGGCCCTGCCTTGAAGAGTGTGCTTAGCGGATAGCCTTGAGCTGACAGCTCGTTCAGGCTCTCCCTTGCTGCCTGAGGACACACTCTTCCTGGTGCAGATCACATCTGTGCCTGAGTGTGTGTGTGGGGGGGAGGGGGGCGGTACAAGGGCTCTACCTTTGCCGTCTGGTGTGGACAATGCTGACGGGCAGTACTCGTTTCAGAGCTCTCTGATAGGTCGGCTACAGGTATTCAACCCTAATCACCATCTTGGATCCCAAACTCTATCTCCACATCTGTGGAGAACACAACCTGTGACAAATGGGAAGCTTTTGAAGGGTTTTAAGCAAAGAATTCCAGTGAAATGATGTTATCTTTAGGTCACTCCAGCAGCCGTGCAGAGAATGGACTGTGGCAGGTAGGAGGGAAGGCACAGTGGCCCTGGGGGGCGCTGGCTGTGTGCTGATCTTGGGAGAAGCCGGAAGTAGGGAGAAGTGTGTGGATCTGGGGCAGAAGTTGGCTGTGGAACTAAGTGTAGTTCATCCCAAGTGCTCCGATCAGTTGTCTCCCTGAAACAAGTTTAGTGTGCCTTTGTGCCTGGGCAGTAATCCCTGCCCTGTCCAGTGACCACTTTCGCTCCAGAAAAGGAAACAGCATAGTTAGTGCCTCTGTGACATCACCCCAGTTACCTGGACAGTGTCATTTTGCACTCTGCCTCCCGTTTGCTGTCCCGGCCACCTCAGCCTTTGCCCCTTCCTCTCACTTGCTAAGCGGATCGCTGCCCCCTGCCTTTCGCTTGGGATTTCCAGATTGTCTGCCGCCCTGCCCCCACTTCGCCTCCCTAAATGCTGCTTCTTCATGGAGGATTTGTCCCGCACGGCCCCCTCCCACGGTGAGGCTAGGTCCTCTAATTAGGCGTTCACAGAAAACCCTGTGTTTTCTTACATAGCACTTAGCACACATTGTGATTATGCTGTAATTTTTGTTGTTGTTTGTCTTCCTCACTCGAGTCCCACAAAGGGCAGGAATGGGCCTGTTTTGATTTCTGCTTCATGCCTAGTGCTTTGCAGAGTAACTGGAACTCAACACGTGCACAATAAATATTTGCTGATTAATCCATGCCAAAATCTTCCAGGAATCATAGAAGATTTTCAGACCATAGGCTTTGGTTTTTGTTTTTAGCGAGAGAGAGAAACACAGACAGACAGGAAGGGAGAGAGATGAGAACCATCAACTCAGTTATGACACCTTAGTTGTTCATTGATTGCTTTTTAAATTTATTTTTATTTTTATTTTTGTATTTTTCCGAAGTTGGAAACAGGGAGGCAGTTGGACAGACTTCCGCATGTGCCCGACCAGGATCCACCCGGCACACCCACCAGGGGGCGACGCTCTGCCCATCTGGGGCGTCGCTCTGTTGCAACCAGAGCCATTCTAGCGCCTGAGGCAGAGGTCACAGAGCCATCCTCAGTGCCCAGGCCAACTTTGCTCCAATGGAGTCTTGGCTGCGGGAGGGGAAGAGAGACAGAGAGGAAGGAGAGGGGGAGGGGTGGAGAAGCAGATGGGCGCCTCTCCTGTGTGCCCTGGCCAGGAATCGAACCCAGGATTCCTGCACGCTAGGCTGATGCTCTACCACTGAGCCAACTGGCCAGGGCCTGATTGCTTTTTTCATACGTGCTTTGACCAGGGGTCTCCAGCCAAGCCACCAAGCTTGGACTCAAGTTAGTGACTTTGGGCTTCAAGCCAGTGACCTTTGGGCTCAAGCCAGTGATCTTGAGGTTTCAAACTGGGTTCTCAGTCTCCGAGGCCCACACTCTATTCACTGCACACCCACCTCATTAGGTTCAGACCATAGTTTTTAAGGTCTCTCTCTCTCTCTCTCTTTTTTTTTTACCATATGAAAAACATTTTGGGAGGTAAAATTTGGTTATTATATGGATAAAAAATGATTTTTGTTTCTTTGGATAAAATTTTAAAGTAGTTTTGAATATATTGAGAAAAAAATAATTCTGTTCTATTCTCTATTCTTACTCTCTAGATAGGCAACTACTTTAAGCAGATTTGATTAATCCTTTATCTTGAAAAGAAGTCCTTTTCACACTAGAAAATCAGTCCATTTCACCTTCTACACTTTTCCCATGGTCAGTAACTTGTCTATTTCCATTTGTGGTTTCTGTTCACATGGACAGTTTCCTTCACGATCTTTCAGTACTCAGGGCTGGAGTCTTGATTGGTTCAGAGTGGCGGAACAGCTCGTTATCTCACTCCTCTGGCGTGGTGAAAATTTCTTACCTGTGTTTGTTCTTCCTCTTCCAGCAAGAAAATTATCTTTTTTCTTTCTTTTTTTAAAAATTTTATTTATTCATTTTAGAGAGGAGAGGGAGAGGGAGAGAGAAAGAGAGAGGAGAGAGAGACAGGGGGGAGGAGCTGGAAGCATCAACTCCCATATGTGCCTTGACCAGGCAAGCCCAGGGTTTTGAACCGGCAACCTCAGCATTCCCAGGTCAACGCTTTATCCACTGCGCCACCACAGGTCAGGCCTTTTTTCTTTTTTATTGGGATGTAACCATCAAAATCACCTTAAAAAAATAAAAAGAGTATCTTCCTTGGTTAAGAAGATGGAAAGAAAAGTGGACCCTACATGGTTCACCAGCAGACATGCTGCTACTTTCTGGAAGCAGTGGTTGCCGTCCATAAAGGGTGACCGGACTTCAGAGCCACGGTAAGGAGGGAGGGCAGCTGTGAGAGCAGATAGATGGAGGCAAGAACAAGCAAGGCATAGACTTGTCTAGTCAGAGAGGGGTAGTGAATTCCTTTCAACAATTTCATCTCATAACTGGTTTGTTGTTCCGTATTCACATCAGATAGTCATTTACCAAGCACCACAGGCAGACCTATTTTTTTATAAAGTTTGGAGTTCATGCTACCCAACTCCATCTTAAGAGCCTCTTCTGCTCTGGTATTGCTACCTTTAGAAAGTCTGTGTAGTATCACATATGCATATTAAAATACATAATCAGCCTGACCTTTGGTGGCACAGTGGATAGAGCGTCACCCTGGAATGCTGAGGTTGCTGGTTCGAAACCCCAGGCTTGTCCGGTCAAGGCACATATGAGAAGCAACTACTATAAGTTGATGTTTCCTGCTCCTCCCCATCTTTCTCTCTCTCTTCCCTCTCTCTAAAATCAATAAATAAAATCTTTAAAAGTATATATATATATAATCACATCCCAAAGCAAATATAAACTTTTGCTGTAAAATTTTGACAGAATTTTATAATTTTTCTTTTGAAAACATTGAACTATAAGTAAATAATGTTTAATTTATGCTTGGTTATCATTTTTCAAAAGTGATACAATCTTGTGAAAATATATAGAATAAAATAAAACCTAATCTTCAAATACCTTTCAAATATAATAAAACTTGAATATTAATTTCATAATTAATAAACTTTACATGTTACATGTGTAGACATTAAATTAAAATTTTTATTAATCAAAAGAATGATTGTGCACAGGCACTTTTGTTTTAAATGATTATATTTTTCAAATTAAATACATTTAGATGGTAAAGTCAATTCAGAAAAGTAAAACCCTTTCTCTACCCACTATTCCCATTTTCTAGGGTCTAGAAGCAACCAGTGCTTCTAGACAGTGTTTTGTGTGTCCTGCCAGGAAATTCGCATACATATCTCAGCATGATATATAGCTATAAAAATACACAAATGGGCGCTCTTCCTCCCAGGAGCACACCCATGCTTTCTTCCCTCTCAGGCGTGCATTTCCTAGACTCTAAGGGTCCCCACGAGACTTGCAACCGGAGGAGCAGTGGGCAGTAGTAGCTTGTCCTGGACTGACCTCCTGCACCTGTCTCCAATGCCCCCTTTCTCAGACCTCCCAGTGAGCCAGAGCAGCCCCCCAGGCTCTCCTGCTGCTGCTTCTATCCTAAGCCCATCCTTATTTTATTTTATTTTTTTTAATTTTTTTTAGAGAGACAGAGAGTCAGAGAGAGGGATAGATAGGGACAGACAGACAGGAACAGAGAGAGATGAGAAGCATCAATCACATTGCAACAGCTTAGTTGTTCATTGATTGCTTTCTCATATGTGCCTTGACCGCGGGCCTTCAGCAGACCAAGTAACCCCTTGCTTGAGCCAGCGACCTTGGGTCCAAGCTGGTGAGCCTTGCTCAAACCAGATGAGCCCGCGCTCAAGCTGGCGACCTCGGGGTCTCGAACCTGGGTCCTTCTGCATCCCAGTCCGACGCTCTATCCACTGCACCACCGCCTGGTGAGGCTAAGTGCAGTTTTATTTATTTATTTATTTATTATTTTTATTTTAGCCCATCCTTATTTCACTGTCCCCAGCTTTAATAAATGTACTCTAAAAACACACACACACAAAATAATAATAATAAAAAATAAAACGCACACACACAAATAGTACTGCATAATGATTATTTTATGCATCATGCTATTCACTTTGTAGTCACTATGGGTTTTTTCATACTTATAGATTTATCTCATTGTTTTCGAATGTTGCATACCATATTCCAAGATGAACTATATAAATATATACTTATCTTTGTATTAATAACTAAATTTTTTTTTCTTTTCCAAGTGAGGGGGGGGGAGATAGACTCCCACAGGGGCCCCACTGTTATCCACCCAGCAACCCCCATCTGGGGCCGATGCTCTGCCCATCAAGTGTTAAGCTCACAACTGAACCATTTATTTAGCA
Source organism: Saccopteryx leptura (assembly GCF_036850995.1). NCBI lineage: Eukaryota > Metazoa > Chordata > Mammalia > Chiroptera > Emballonuridae > Saccopteryx > Saccopteryx leptura. The sequence continues at coordinate 67,574,136 of NC_089513.1, read as the reverse complement.
CCTGAGGTGGAGGCTCCAGGGAGCCACCCTTAGCACCTGGGGCCAATGCACTCAAATCAATCAAGTCATTGCTGCTGTGGGGGAAGAGAGACAGAGAGACAGAGAGAGAAAGTAAGGGGAAGGGAGAGGGGTGGAGAAGCAGATGGGCGCTTCTACTGTTTGCCCTGACCGGGAATTGAACCTGGGACTTCCACATGCTGGGCCGATGCTCTACCCCTGAGCCAACCAGCCAGGGCCTGAATTAATATTGAAGGTAACTTTTTCTGCCTTTTATTTAGAACTGCATTAATTATTACTATACTGTTCATGTAATTAATCATTTTTAATTTCAAAAAAACAAAACAAAACACAGAACCATCCCTTAGGGTGTGGTTTGTAGTAACAAATGCAATAAGGGACTCGGGGGGGGGGGGTCCACTAAGGACTAAGAAGGGGCATTTGAATCTACCGATTCAGGGGTAGATAATGGCCCCTAATTACATTTCAGTAGAGACCAAAACCAAGCTAAGAGGTGAAGAGAACTGCCGGGGCAGATCATCTGTTAGAGTTTGCCAAACACAGGTTGGAACAGGACGGAGTCTTGAAAGAGCAGTGAAGTTGGGCCAAGCCTTAGTCCTGGTTGGAAAGGCACAGACAAAGCAGGTGTAAGCTCTGCCCCCGTGGCTATATCAACTGTAACCCTAAAGAAGACTGGAGAAACAGCAGGGAGCTGGGAGCGTCCCAAGGGAGCCTCTCCACCGTTTCCATTTCATTCAAAAGGGAGCAAAGGGCACGAATCTTCATAAATTAAGCTCTTGAGAGGTCAGAAATTGGGCATTGGGAAGGGGAAAAGGCCACTCAATTGTAAATCCCTGAGTTTCACCCGTTAGCAAACCCTGTTTGCGTCTAGCTGTCTCTTCTGGAAAACGTGGGGCCATGGGGAAATGGGTTACACTTAAAATCCTGAAATAAGATTTGCCAATGAGAGTCCCTTAGAGCTTCCCCAGAAGGTGTTTGTTGTGAGGAAGAGAGAGAGTGGAGAGAACAAAATCACCTGAAAAAACTCATGATTAGGTTGGTAGACAGAAATGCCTTTACCGTATGGGTTATCCTCACTGGAGGCATTTCCTGCTAGGCCCAAGGGGAGGGTGGTGCCAGAGCAGAGCAGCTATCTTTCAGACAAAGCTTTGCATCCCTCCCCTCTTCTCACATCATACCATGTGAAGGGCCTTCCAATCAGAACTAAGACCTCACTGTTTAGGTTGAATCAAGGTCTTCTGGATGCTTTATGGGGGGTTAGGCCAGCTGCCAGCAGTCAGGGGAGCGAGAGGAAGTGACTTTGCTTGTTATATCTTTTGTATGTTTTGAATGTTGTATAATGAACATGTATCATTTTATTCAAAAAATAAGTTATTTTACTTATTTAAAAAATTTTATTCATTGATTTAAATTTTTTAAAAATTTATTTATTGGCTTTAGAGAGAGAGATAAAAGGAGAGAGAGAAACATTGATTTGTTGTTCCACTTAGTTGTGTATCCATTGGTTGCTTCTTGTATGTACCCTGACCAGGGATGGGACCTGCAACCTTGGTGTGTTGGGACAACCCTCCAACCAACTGAGCTACCCAGCCAAAGCCATTAATTGATTGATTGAGAGAGAGAAGAAGGGGAAGAGAGAGAGATTGATTTCCACTCATCCATACTGCTATTGGTTGATTCCTGCATGTGTCCTGACCAGGGATCAAACCCACAACCTTGGCATATTGAGACAATGCTCCAATCAACTGAGCTATGTGGCCAGGGCTTAAGTTGCCGTTTTAAAGACTTGCTTAGGCCAAGAAGAGAAATTTCAGATTTTGTTCTCTAGTCAGCATAGTCCCCTAGATTTACTTCATTTCAGACCCTATTTGTTGCTTTGATTTGTAATTTCATAGTGTGAAGCTTTAGTTTAGGGGCCTCTTCCTACAAACCATACCCCCAAGCTAAATGAACTAATCTGGTCTGGATAAGTCAATTTATGTATGTTATCTCTTTTTCTTCCACTGCACTTTTGTTTCCCATCAGCAAACAAAATATCTTGTTATACACACAGTGTCACCTCAACCTTGAGATCTGAATCACAGACAGGTGCCAGCTCTGCAGTTTAGGACCTGTGTGACCTTGGAGAACTTGTACAATGTTCTGGAAGGTGCGGGGGTATTCAAGAGGACCAGATAGCCTGACCTGTGGTGGCGCAGTGGATAAAGCGTCGACCTGGAAATGCTGAGGTCGCCGGTTCAAAACCCTGGGCTTGCCTGGTCAAGGCACATATGGGAGTTAATGCTTCCAGCTCCTCCCCCCCTTCTCTCTCTGTCTCTCTCTCTTCTCTAAAAATGAATAAAATAAAATTAAAAAAAAAAAAAAAAAAAAAGAGGACCAGATAGATGGTGCCGGCAGATGGTCTGACTGTGGGTGGTGGCGCACAATGCAGTATGCTGATGACATGTCATAGTATTGTGCGCCCGAAACCTGTGTAAGCTTACTAACCAATGTCACCTCAATGCATTTAATTAAAAAACACCCTGGGATTCAGTCTTCCCGTGTGGGGCTGTGGAGGGTGTGCTCACTAGGGCAAGAGTCAAAGGGTAAGGGTGCAACTTCTGGTTCTGCCACTTCGTTGCTGTGGGTCCTGGACATGGGGGCCTGCGAGCTTCAGTTCCTATAGAATGGGGACGATCTCGCTCTCGGAAGAGCGGGAAAGTGAGACGACAGCTGGGTGACGTGTCCAGGGCACAGCCTTGGTGTCTTTTCTTTCCTCTTCACCTTCTTTCCGTGTTTGTTTTGTTTCCCTTTAACTTTGTAGAACCTGCCTGGGGTTGAGATCGCCTGCCTCTCGGAGTGCTTCATAAACTGGAGAGCAGGACTTGTGGCTGGGTTGGCACCAGGCAGACAGGCCCCGGGCTGTGGATGTCTCTGACCTCTCCAAATGGTGCTTGCATTCCACAGGACAGCTCTGTTTTTCCAGATGGCGATTAGGTCAGCTTTTCCGGGAGCGCGCCCGCCCGCTGAGAGCCGGGACTTCCCTCCAGAAGCCCTCCCTGTCACTACCACAGGGGGCTCAGCATCAGGAGCCACCTGGCTGCTGGCTTACTCCCTCAGGCCAGAGAAGCTGCTCAGGCTTTTAAAGCACATTATTAAAACCCAGTTTTCACACGGAAGCCGGACGCTGAGCTGATGGTATGATGATGTTAATAATGCTAATACTAACACATCGTCACCTGCTCTCACTGTGTCCTGTGATCTGGGAGAAGTCAGAATGCAATCAGCCCAGTACTTAACTTGATTATCAAAGAGCTTATTGCATGTCTATCTCCTCTGAAGGTTTACTTCACAGGCACAACGAGGTGTAAATTAAAGTTCTCAACTAGACGCACCAGGAGAAGGGAGAAGAAAAGACAGTTAATCTAAAAGCTAGTAATTTAGACATTTTCATTAGTTTAGAAATGAGCCAGAGGTACAAGAAGAGTTCATTGAGATACTTAGCTTGGCCACTCAGTGGATTTGTAGCGCATATATATATATATATATATATATATATATATATATATATATATATATATATATATTGATTTTGAGAGAGAGAGAGAGGATGGAACAGAGAAAGAGAGAGATAGAAACATCAATCTGTTGTTTCACTTATTCATTCATTCACTAGCTGACTCCTGTATATGTCCTGATTAGAGATCAAACCTGCAACCTTGGCATATTGGGATGATACTCCAACCAATTGAGCTACTCGGCCAGGCCATTTATTGATTTATTTTAGAGAGAGAGAGTAACATTTTTTTTTAATGTGGCAGAGACAGAGAGAGTCAGAGATAGGGACATACAGACAGGAAGGGAGAGAGATGAGAAACATCAATTCTTCGTTGCGGCACTTTAGTTGTTCATTGATTGCTTTCTCATATGTGCCTTGACCGGGGGGCTACAGCAGACCGAGTGACCCCTTGCTCGAGCCAGTGACCTTGGGCTCAAGCTGGTAAGCCTTGCTCAAACCACATGAGCCCGCGCTCAAGCTGGTGACCTTGGGGTCTCGAACCTGGATCTTCCACATCCCAGTCCACCGCTCTATCCATTGTGCCACCACCTGGTCAGGCGAGAGAGAGAGTAACATTGATTTGTTGTTCCACCCATCCACACACCCATTGGTTAATTCCTGCATGTTCCCCAACCAGGGATTGAACCCACAGCCTTGACATATTGGGACAATACTAGTCTAACCCATATTTAGCACTTCTTAGCTCCAACTTTCCTGGACCAGATGCTTACAAGTTGAAATTCTTTGAAGAGATGAAGCAATTAGCATATGCCAGGCACTGTGTGAGGGATTTTATGTGCATGAAGGTATACATTAACCCCTAGCACAGGACTGCTCTGTTCATTTGACTAGTGGTCTTCAAATGGGGGGCAGGGGGGCACTCAAGCCAGCAATACCATCACAAGAAAACAAAGTAATTGATAGACAAAGGAGAATGTGTATATAAATTATATTTATAAATATAATTACTATAAATAACTTATACATAGATAAAATATGTATGTGTGGTGCATAATTTAAATTTTACATTGGGGTGTAAGCTTTTTAAAAGAGAATTGAGACATCATCCTAGACACTGGAAATGAGATAATCACAGTTAACTTACCAAGCAGCCATTTTACCTGGGGGTAATTTAGAGTTCATAATATGTCTAAATCAAGTTTCATGTATAAATCACAGGTGAGCATTTTCTCGATTCCTTTCTCCCTCCCTGCACCCTCCCTCCCTGCTCTCCTCCACTTGAAAGAACTGCACAAGTAATTCCCTGAGTCATCCTGGTTGTGAAAGAGGCGGCAGACTCAGAGCCCAGTCCTGGGCCACTCTCCACCCCGCCCTCCTCCCAGCCGGGACTCCTCACCTTACTCTCACCCACCAAGTCCTCTCCCCAGAAATAACCATAGTTGTTGTCATTTTAATGTATACTCTGCCGGTTTCAAATTCAAGTTTCATTCCTACTAGCCTTAAGTTGTTGCTATAGGAAAAGAAGGACTGGAAAGAGTGAAAGGAGGGTCGGATTCAGTCAGTTCGCACGTTAGGCAGGGCACTGTTCAAACTGCGCCAGGGGCGGGGCTGCGAGGGGAACTGCACGTGGTTTGTGGTTTGCAGCCGTGCGCCGCAGGCCGCCTCCACCTCTCCGCAGCCGCTGGACACTGCTGCTGGTCTACCCTGGCTCCGCCCGCCTGCCTGAGACAGCCGAACGCGGGAACCTGACGGATCCGCTAGCATTAGCCACTTCTTTATTTTTACTCTTTATTACTCACCAGTGCCCCCTGTCCCCGGCGATGGCTGGGAATAGGAGTCCCTCTTTATACACAGTAGCAAGGACATACTTTCTCACCCCCTTCCTTTTGAAGGGAGAGTGTCAAGGACATGTCCAGGCCTGGTCAGAGAATGTTACATCAGAGATACTGCTGCTATATTTACCCCCACTTGCCTTTCAAGCAGAGCAATTTGTATGACGAGAAAGAGCAGTGACAGACTGTCCGGGGTATCTCCAGGGAGAAGAAAAACACGGACTTTGAAAGCTGTGTATGATTTTACATTGCAGTGAATTTCTCTGAGGCTCATTTCCTTTTCCTCTCTTCATTTTTAAAAATTCTCTCTTAGGAGAGAGTTTAAGAGATGCATTATTTCATCCCAGGCTGGAAACCTGCACTTGTTATTCAGGGCTTAACCCACCCCGGGCTGTCACCCTAGCCTTGACATGACAGACACTAAACAGGACAATGACAGGCAAAGTCATCACTGATTTGCTTTTGTCTGGACGTTTCTATATTGGCCTCTGCTGCATGCCCACCCCTAACTCCCTCTGGACCAATTATTTTTCTTTTCCAGGCCTCAGTTTCCTGCTCAGTAAAATAAGAAGACTCAATTCTGCTTTTCGGGAGGGATACTGGTAGGAGAAGAAACACGATAAAGGTCTCAAGGGGGAAGGAAGGGTTATTCAGCTCTGCTTCAATTCAACAGTCACTTTCTTTTCTTTCTTTTCTTAAATTTAAGTGAAAGGAGGGGAGCTAGAGAGACAGACTCCAGCATGCCCCCAACCCCAACAGGATCCACTCGGCAATCCCCATCTGGGGCTGATGCTCTGCCCAAGTGGGCCCTTGCTTGCAACTGAGCTATTTTTAGCACCTAAGGCAGAGGCTTCACAGAGCCATCCTCTGTGCCCTGAGCCAATGCACTCAAACCAATCAAGCCATGGCTATAGGAAGGGAAGAGAGAGAGAGAGAGACAGAAGGAGGAGGGAGGAGAAGCAGATGGTTGCTTCTCCTGTGTCCCCTGACTGGGAACCAAACCCAGGCCATCCACACACTGGGTCAACGCTCTACCTCTGAGCCAACAACCAGCCAGGGCCAACAGTTGCTTTCTGAGTACATTTTAAGTGCTGGTCAAGGGTACGGTCCAGAGTCAGACATTGTTCCTACCCTTAAGAATTTAACTATCTAGGCCCTGGCCGGTAGGCTCAGCGGTAAAGCGTCGGCCTAGCGTGCGGAGGACCCGGGTTCGATTCCTGGCCAGGGCACACAGGAGAAGCGCCCATTTGCTTCTCCACCCCTCCGCCGCGCTTTCCTCTCTGTCTCTCTCTTCCCCTCCCGCAGCCAAGGCTCCATTGGAGCAAAGATGGCCCGGGCGCTGGGGATGGCTCTGTGGCCTCTGCCTCAGGCGCTAGAGTGGCTCTGGTCGCAACATGGCGACGCCCAGGATGGGCAGAGCATCGCCCCCTGGTGGGCAGAGCGTCGCCCCTGGTGGGCGTGCCGGGTGGATCCCGGTCGGGCGCATGCGGGAGTCTGTCTGACTGTCTCTCCCTGTTTCCAGCTTCAGAAAAATGAAAAGAAAAAAAAAAAAAAAAAAAAAAAATTTAACTATCTAGCCTGACCTGTGGTGGCGCAGTGGATAAAGTGTCGACCTGGAAATGCTGAAGTCACTGGTTCGAAATCCTGGGCTTGCCTGGTCAAGGCACATATGGGAGTTGATGCTTCCAGCTCCTCCCCCACTTCTCTCTCTCTGTCTCTCCTCTCTCTCTCCCCCTCTGTCTCTTCCTCTCCTCTCTAAAATAAATAAATAAATAAAAAATTAAAAAAAAAAAAGAATTTAACTATGTAGGCCCTGGCCAGTTGGCTCAGTGGTAGAGCGTCGGCCTGGCATGCAGGAGTCCCGGGTTCGATTCCAGGCCAGGGCACACAGGAGAAGCGCCCATCTGCTTCTCCACCCCTCCCCCTCTCCTTCCTCTCTGTCTCTCTCTTCCCCTCCTGCAGCCAAGGCTCCATTGGAGCAAAGATGGCCCGGGCGCTGGGGATGGCTCCTTGGCCTCTGCTCCAGGCGCTGGAGTGTCTCTGGTTGCAACAGAGTGACGCCCCGGAGGGGCAGAGCATCGCCCCCTGGTTGGAGGAGCGTCGCCCCCTGGTGGGCATGCCGGGTGGATCCCGGTCAGGCACATGCGGGAGTCTGTCTGACTGTCTCTCCCCGTTTCCAGCTTCAGAAAAATACAAAAAAAAAAAAAAAAAAAAAAAAATTTAACTGATAGCTGGTTTGAAAAATAAATTTTTTTACAAAGAACTTTAGCCCCCAGGCAGCAGATGATAAGCACAAATTTCAGATGAAAGAATGTTGCCTGACCAGGTAGTGGTGCAGTGGATAGAGTGTCGGACTGGGATGTAGAGGACCCAGGTTCGAGACCCCGAGGTCGCCAGCTTGAGCGCAGGCTCATCTGGTTTGAGCAAGGCTCACCAGCTTGGACCCAGGGTCGCTGGCTCGAGCAGGGGGGTCACTCGGTCGGTCAAGGCACATATGAGAAATCAATCAAAGAACAACTACGGAGCCGCAATGAGGAATTGATGTTTCTCATCTCTCTCCCTCCCTTCCTGTCTGTCCCTATCTGTCCTTCTCTTTCTGACTCTGTCTCTGCCACAAAAGAAAAAAAAAATTAAAAAAAGGAAAAAGAATGTTGAAGGAATTAGAAGATTAGAGGAAGTTCCAAAGGGAGGAGCTGCAAGTGACATGGGAGGGAAGAGAGGTGTAAAACCAGGAGGCACGGCCAGGACCACTATCACAGCCGCCGCCTGGCTCATGCAGGTTCGCATTGGATTCGGACAGTCGGTAAAGAAACAATGGAGCCACAAACTGGTGGGCCATAGTCTTTAATCCTAGCTTGCACCCGGCGGGCAAGTAAAAACACACAGTGGGCTCCAAAACCCACTCACATTCAGTGCTCACAAAGCCACTGACTTATCCGAGTTTCCTAGAATCAAAGGTTTTTAGCTCACCAGACTTATTCACCTCTGTTCCCCATCTCCTTCCTTATCCCAGATACAAACTCTACACAAACTGGCATCTCACTCAGCACTCCGCCATCTTGGCTGCTTCTCCTGGCCTCCTCCACGTGGCCTTTCTCTGCTCTCCTCTGCTCTCTCTTCTAATGCTAACCTCAGGAACCAAGAGCGCAAACTCTCGTTCCGTCCCCATTTTATAGTGTAGAAATCCAAACCCTTAATCCAATATACAAAATAGGGAAGTCTCTAATACAAAGTCACTTTCTGAGGCATGATTGGATTGTACCACCCCACATCAAAACGGGTGGGAGACGCTTAATCCCAAAACCAAGCCCCAGGCTACAATGATCTTGCCTGCCTTTAGAGACACACATTAATATCACCTGGGCGAGGGCCTCCTCGTGGGCAGTGCCGTCTTTAACAAAGTGAGCATAATACATTTTATCCGCCCAACAAGAGGTCAATCCCGATCGAGAATAGAGAATAAAAGGAAGGTGTCCAGGGGCCAAACAAGCTCAGGATGAGTCCAGGGGACAGTGAGCACAGCAATCTGGCACACGTCAGAGAGGCACGGGCGGTTCACACTGGAGAGGCCGTGAAGTCTATGGATTCCGTAGGCATCGTCAACGTGCAGTTGAGCGGCCTGAGTAAGCAGTGCTCTAGGGCAGGTTCTGTGGCGTGGTGGAGGTGGAGGGCGCGGGCTGGAGCGAGGGGACGTCACAAAGGCTTCCTTGATAAGCCACCCACAGTGACTCTGCAAGTACCCGTAAAGAGAGAACTTCCCTTCCAGCCCTTCCACAGTCAATATTTATACTCACTCACATCTGATTTGGGTGGGTCTTTCCCAAGCGTCATTCCGGGTTCCCCGTTCTAGGGTGAGCTCCCTGAGAACAGGACCTTGACCTCACCTTCTTCCTCTGTGTCAGCAGCCCAGATGCCCTCTCAGCCATGCTGTTGGGCAGATAAAATGTATTATGCTCACTTTACTAAAGAGGCCATCGCCCAGGTGATATTAATGTGTGTTAGAGATCGTTGTAACCTGGGGCTTGGTTTTGGGATTAAGTCTTTCCCACCCTTTTTGCTGTAGGGCGGTACAATCCAATCATGCCTCAGAGAAGTGACTTTGTATTAGAGACTACCCTATTTTGTATATTGGATTAAAGGTTGTGAAGCTACACTATAAAATGGGGACGGAACGAGAGTTTGCGCGCTTGGTTCCTGAGGTTAGCATGAGAGAGTGGAGAGAGTAGAGCCAGCAGCTAAAGGAGGCCACGTGGAGGAGGCCAGGAGAAGCAGCCAAGATGGCGGAGTGCTGAGTGAGATGCCAGTTTGTGTAGAGTTTGTATCTGGGATAAGGAAGGAGATGGGGAACTGAGGAGAATAAGGCTGGTGAGCTAGAAACCTTTGATTCTAGGAAACTCGGATAAGTCAGTGGCTTTGTGAGCACTGAGTATGACTGGGTTTTGGAGCCCAGTGTATGTTTTTACTTGCCCGCCGGGTGCAAGGTAGGATTAAAGGCTATGGCCCATCAGTTTTTGGCTCCGCTGTTTCTTTACCGACTGTCCGAATCCAATGCGAACCTGCATGGGCCAGGTGGCTGCTGCGATAGTGGCTCTGGCCGTGACTTCTGGCTTGACACATGCCCAGCCCGAGCCATAACGCAGGGCACAGAGATGGGCACACGCCCTCCAGACCCAGCCTACACTTTCCCTCTGCTTTTGTTTCAGGCATTTTCAACATTGTCCAAAACACCCATGATTTCTGAGGGTGAAAAGGGAAATGATGGGCAGGCAGATGGGGAGGGAGGGAGATGTGCCTGTGTCACAGTGAACCACCCACTTTGGAGTATGGTCCTTGAAAGAATTTTAAGACAACACTGAACAGTTATGGTGTCGCACATCTTGCACTTCAAATACATCATCTCCTTGCATCCAGTGAGCAACCCTATGAGGTAGTGACTGCTATTTCATAGATGAGAAAAACTGATGCACAAAGTTCAATAATTTGGCCAATAAGTCTGTTGGGCAGATAAAATATATTATGCTCACTTTGTTAAAGATGGCATCGCCTAGGTGATATTAATGTGTGTTGGGGGCGGGCTGTGGGCAGGCAGGATCCTTATGGCCTGGGGCTTGGTTTTAGGACTAAGTCTTTCCCACCCTTTTGGATGTGGGGTGGTGAAATTCCATCATGCCTCAGATAAATGACTTTGTATTAGAGACTTCCCTATTTTGTATATTGGATTAAAGGTTTTGAATCTACATTATAAAATGGGGGCAGACTGGGAGCTTGCTCTCTCTCGGTTCTTGAGATTAGCATTAGAGGAGAGAGCAGAGAGGAGAGCAGAAAGAGGCCGCGTGGAGGAGGCCAGAAGAAGCAGCCAAGATGGTGGAGTGTTGAAGAAGAAGCCAGTTTGTGCAGAGAGAAGGAGATGGGGAACATAGGTGAATAAGTCTGGTAAGCTAGAAACCTTTGATTCTAGGAAACTCAGATAAGTCAGTAGCTTTGTGAGCACTGAATGTGAGTGGGTTTTGGAGCCCAGTGTGTGTTTTTACTTGCCCGCCAGGTGCAAGCTAGGATTAAAGATGATGGCCCACCAGTTCTTGGCTCTATTGTTTCATTACTGTCTGTCCGAATCTAATGCGAACCTGCATGGGCCAGGCGGCTGTGATGGTGGCCATGTGTACTGGCTTTACGAAGTCATAACAAGGTACAGGCTCAGGATTTGAATCAGCCCTTCAATCCATGTGTAAAGCCAGGAGCCGGGGCCAGGGCCACTATCACAGCAGCCCGGCCCATGCAGGTTCGCATTGGATTCGGACAGTCGGTAAAGAAACAATGGAGCCAAAAACTGGTGGGCCATAGTCTTTAATCCTAGCTTGCACCCGGCGGGCAAGTAAAAACACACACTGGGCTCCAAAACCCAATCACATTCAGTGCTCACAAAGCCACTGATTTATCTGAGTTTCCTAGAATCAAAGGTTTCTAGCTCACCAGCCTTATTCTCCTCAGTTCCCCATCTCCTTCCTTATCCCAGATACAAACTCTGCACAGACTGGCATCTCACTCAGCACTCCGCCATCTTGGCTGCTTCTGCTGGCCTCCTCCACGTGGCCTCCTTCTGCTCTCTGCTCTGCTCTCTCCTCTAATGATAATCTCAGGAACCAAGAGCCAAGTCCCGTTCTGCCCCCATTTTATAGTGTAGCTTCACAACCTTTTAATCCAATATACAAAATAGGGAAGTCTCTAATACAAAGTCACTTATCTGAGGCATGATTGGATTGTACCGCCCCACATCAAAAAGGGTGGGAAAGGCTTAATCCCAAAACCAAGCCCCAGGCTACAACAATCCTTCCTGCCCCCAACACACATTAATATCACCTGGGCGACAGCCTCCTTGTGTCATCTTTAACAAAGTGAGCATAATACATTTTATCTGCCCAACACCATGTTTCTCCTCCAACACTGTAGCACAGTTTCCTGAAGGAGTTGCTCCTTCAGATTAACACTTGATTGCTGGTGATTTTTTTTTTCTTCCACCCCCCCCCACCCCCCCATCGCTGGTGATTAAATCCAACATCCTAACCTTCCACTGCTAAGTAACTTTCAGGGGTGGAGCTTCATGTTTCAGAAGACTTTAGCCTGCCAGACAAATATAATTTATTAATTAATTCCATTTCCCATAAGACAGCCAGGCTGACTGCACTGAGTTGATGGAACTCCAGACAAAAACAAAGGGATTCAAGTAGCCTAAAAAAGACAGCATTTTGTGCAGCTTCTTTGAAATGGAAATAAACCGCTCTTAGTCCTTCTTGGAGCCATGGTGGTGGGGGGTAGCAGACGTCTTGGACCAGGGTTGGAAGGCCCTGCTCCAACCTCGTAGGTTAGAATGCTTGAGTGGCATTTTAGAGCAGTCTGTGTGCTAGTCCAGGGAGCTGAGTTACAGAGGCCCCTGAGGGAATGGGGAGGAGAGAGGGAAGGAGACACAGGAAAAGAACCATTCTGGGGTGTTCTTCTGCGCTGAGGCTGATGCTGTAGCTTTTAGCTAAGTAACTGAATTAGAGCCTGTTTTTGTTCCGCTGTGAAGGCAGTGTGGGAGGAGGAACCTTGAACAGAGTCAAATCAGTATGAATTGAAAAAAAAAATGTATTTTAATCTCATTGTTTCAATTTACATGAATAGAAGGTATAAGAGTTTATTATTATTTATAATCAAAGGGGATCATGAGCTTTATTTGAGAATCACTGATCAGTAGAGTCAGAAGTGCCTCCCGTTCCCCACCCACCGCAGTCAGGGTAATTGTGGACAGAACTGAGTCAGCAGCCCCGAGGCTGTGTGACTCCCAGGTGTGTGACTGCTGTTCTTGCTGGGGGCAGGGGTGGACGTGGCCGTGGCCGGAGAGGAAGCTGAAGGCTGGCCTGTCCCCTTCCTGGAAGAGTCTAGTAGTGGCTTTGAGTCACAGCCCTTCTAGATTTCCCCTCCGGAAATGACGTTGGCCTGGAACTTGTTTTCTCTTGCATCTTTCTGAAAGAGTTTTTAAAAAGCATGCACTTACTTATACTTTTAAAGTTGACATCTAACGTTTTGCATCATAAGCTTAGAGAGTTCTAAGAGTTGTAAAATACAATTATTGGGCTGCTGTAAATATTAATATAATAAAACTATGAAAACAGTCTTTTAAATGAATTTAAAGGATGCATATAAATATCAGTAATTTGATATAACCTCATTGATTTAGCTAATTCGTGACTGAACTCTAATTGGAAGTTATATATATTGTATATATATATTAAGATTTTATTGGTTGAGCCTGACCAGGCAGTGGTGCAGTGGATAGAGTGTTGGACTGGGATGCAGAGGACACAGGTTCGAGACCCTGAGGTCGCCAGCTTGAGCGCGGGCTCATCAGTTTGAGCAAAAGCTCACCAGCTTGAGCCCAAGGTCTCTGACTCGAGCAAGGGGTTACTCGGTCTGCTGAAGGCCCCGCCATCAAGGCACATATAAGAAAGCAATCAATGAACAACTAAGGTGTCGCAACGAAAAACTGATGATTGATGCTTCTCATCTCTCTCTGTTCCTGTCTGTCTGTCCCTATCTATCCCTCTCTCTGACTCACTCTCTGTCTCTGTAAAAAAAAAAAAAAAAAGATTTTATTGGTTGGTTTTACAGAGAAGAGAGAAAGGCAAGAGGGAGGGAGGAGCAGGAAGCATCAACTCACAGATGCTTCTCAGTCTCGAACTGGCAACCTCAGCGTTCCAGACAGTGACCGAAAGCATTTTATTGTTCCACTATTATGCAAACTTTTCAACAACAAAAATATATAAATTGAAATTTCTTAAAAATTTTTTCCAGTGACAGAAAGCCGCAGTTGTTTAAAAAGTATTACTAGTAGTTGTATTTATCAAAACAACAGTTGTTACAAATTTTTATAATTAATAAGCATTGTTTTACTTCTTAAGTGAAAATGTATTGGACGCTTGTCTCCTAAGGAGTGGAAAGCATGGAGAAGGTGAGGTGTGTATGGGTCCCTGATTACAATAATTGTGGACTTGTCCCTTTGCTGTCCCACTGGGTCCTACACTGTAGGACAACGCATCCTTTAGCAGGATTAGAAAGGAGGAAAAGGAGTGACAGGTTACACTTTTTTTTTCCTTTGGTAAAGTGGCAAGAGGGCAACTGAGAAAAGAGATGGGAAAAGGAACTGAGGTTGAGGATGCGCTGTGGGCCCAGCAGTTTTAGGGGAGAACACGGGTGGAGGCTCTGGAAGTGATCCGCACATCTGCGAGGGGAGGAAACCGGTCACGGTCACAGTAACCAAGCAGTGAGCTTCGCCCCTCACCCCATCAGACTTACACAGCCTCCACCCCGTTACGGTCCTCCCGGGTCATTCTGGAGTCCCTGGAGGTGGCTTTCTTATACTCACAAACTTGTCTTCTTGGCCCATGTGTGGTTTCTGCCTGTTCGGTTCATCTGTACAGCTCCTGGCCCCTTAGCCACCAGCGCCAAGTAGACTGTCCCTTATGAGGAGACTGAGCTTCAGACCCCACAACCTGGGTGTAAAGCCAGTAGCCACGGCCACCATCAGCTGCCTGGCCCATGCCGGTTTGCATTGGATTCAGACAGACGGTAATGAAACCATGGAGCCAAGAACTGGTGGGGCATTACCTTTTTTTTTTGGCTATTACCTTTTTAATTCTAGCTTGCACCCAGCAGGCAAGTAAAAACACACAGTGGGCTCCAAAAGCCACTCATTCAGTGCTCACAAAGCCACTGGCTTATCCGAGTTTCCTAGAATCAAAGGTTTCTAGCTCACCAGACTTATTCACCTCTGTTCCCCATCTCCTTCTCTCTACACAAACTCTGCACAAACTGGCTTCTTCTTCAGCTCTCTGCCATCTTGGTTGCCTCTCCTCTCCCCCACGTGGCCTTTCTTTGTTCTCCTCTAGCATGGGCTCCTCCTAGAACATAATCACTCTTCCCCCTGGAACAACGTGATCTATCTTCCTTTTAAAACCTTTTGGAGCGAGCCTGACTAGGCGGTGGCACAGTGGATAGAGCACCGGACTGAGATGTGGAAGACCCAGGTTCAAGACCTCAAGATCACCAGCTTGAGTGCGGGCTCATCTGGTTTGAGCAAAAAGCTCATCAGCTTGGACCGAAGGTCACTGGCTCGAGCAAGGGGTTCCTCGGTCTGCTGTAGCCCTGTGGTCAAAGCACATGTGAGAAAGCAATCAATGAACAACTAAGGTGTTGCAACAAAAAACTAATGATTGATGATTCTCATCTCTCTTCGTTCCTGTCTGTCTGTCCCTATCTATTTTTCTCTCTGACTCTCTGTCTCTGTAAAGAAATAAAAAATAAATAAATAAATAAAACCTTTTGAGGCAAAAGCCCTCCCCTAACACATATTAACATAATCACGCCCACCCCAAGCAAGAAGGGCAACTAATATTATCACCTGGGCGACGGGCTTCCACGTGGGCAGCGCCATCTTTAACAAAGTGAGCATAATATATTTTATCTGCACAACTGTGCCTCTTCGGCCACAAACAGTGGCTCTCCAGAGGGAAAGGTGCCCCCACATCCACTAGTGTCCGTCCCTGGGACAAGGGGGACCGGCAGGGAAAGCACCTCCTGCTGACAGAGCTTGATCGGGGGTTTTTTTTGTTTTTTTTTTTTTAGTTGGAAACGGAGAGGCAGTCAGACAGACTCCCGCATGCGCCCGACCAGGATCCACCCGGCACGCCCACCAGGGGGCGATGCTCTGCCCATCTGGGGCATTGCTCTGTCGCAACCAGAGCCATTCTAGCGGCTCAGGCAGAAGCCATGGAGCCATCCTCAGTGCCTGGGCCAACTTTGCTCCAATGGAGCCTCGGCTGCGGGAGGGGTTAGAAAGAGACAGAGAGGAAAGAGAGGGGGAGGGGTGGAGAAGCAGATGGGCGCTTCTCCTGTGTGCCCTGGCCGGGAATCGAACCCGGGACTCCTGAACGCCAGGCCGACGCTCTATCACTGAGCCAACCGGCCAGGGCCGTTGATCGGGGTTTATCATGCAGACCTTCCTTTGGTCTCTCTTTGGGTTTAGGAGTGGTGGTATAAATGCTCAAAGTGGGCTGAAGTGCCAGGTTCTATGAAAGAAACCCCATCCCAGACTGCAATAAAAAAAGAAAAATTAATTGAATTTATTGGTGAGATGTTGGTTCATACAATTATATAGGTTTCGGGCATACCGTAAGACTCACTTTGTATCTGTATTTCAGCATGACCCCAATTATCTTCAGACCCCAACACTCAAATGCCCCTTTGGCCTTGCCCTTTTGTCTCCAGCTGAACTCATATCCCTCCTTCAAATCTCAGGGCAGTGCCGCGGACCAGCGCAGCTAGTAATTCTGGGTCCTGAGGGAGAATGGTGTGGAATTAAGAAAATAGACTCACTGAGAAAAGAGGATGGGATTGGGAGGCCTCTGCAATGCTGATGGCAATATCAGAGAGAGTGAGCCCCCAGTCTTTGCTTTATTACAGGGGTAGTCAACCTTTTTATACCTACCGCCCACTTTTGTATCTGTTAGTAGTAAAATTTTCTAACTGCCCACTGGTTCCACAGTAATGGTGATTTATAAAGTAAGGAAGTAACTTTATAAAATTTATAAAGCAGAGTTACAGCAAGTTAAAGCATATAATAATAATTACTTACCAAGTACTTTATGTCGGATTTTCGCTTAATTTGGTAGAATAAATCTTTATAAAACAACTCACTATAATTAAATCTATCTTTTTATTTATACTTCGGTTGCTCCGCTACCGCCCACCATGAAAACTGGAATGCCCACTAGTGGGCAGTAGGGACCAGGTTGACTACCACTGCTTTATTATATAGCATAAGCCTTTAATCCAATATACAGCCTGACCTGTGGTGGCGCAGTGGATAAAGCATCAACCTGGAATGCTGAGGTCGCCGGTTCAAAACCCTGGGCTTGCCTGGTCGGGGCACATATGGGAGTTGATGCTTCCTGCTCCTCCCTCCCCCTTCTCTCTCTCTCTCTCATTCTCTCTCCTCTCTAAAAAAAAAAAATTAATAAAAAGTAAAAAAAATTAAAAAAAAATCCAATATACAAATAGAGAAGTCTCTGATACAAAGCCACTCATCTGAGGCATAAATTGGATTCCTTATAAGAGTGCACCACCCCACATCATGGAACAGTCAAGGGTGTGGAGAAAAGCTTAGTGTTGAAAAGATCTTAGTATTAAGAGATCTTAATATTAAGAGAGTGGGAAAGGCTCAGTCCCAAACCAAGCCTTAGGCTACCACGATCCCCCAGCCTACAGCCTATGTGCTAAAATACAAATACATGTCTCCCGCATGGCAGTCCTCTCTGTCAGGACGCCTTCCCTGTCCTCTGATGGCCTGGAGGGTTTTTGCGATCTTTGTGCTCTTACCACATTTTGTTCTTACATGTTTGTCTCTCTCTCCCAATTGAACATGGGCTTTTTTTTTTTTTTTTACAAGGACAGAGAGAGAGTCAGAGAGAGGGATAGATAGGGACAGACAGACAGAAACGGAGAGAGATGAGAAGCATCAATCATCAGTTTTTCGTTGCGACATCTTAGTTGTTCATTGATTGCTTTCTCATATGTGCCTTGACCGCGGGCCTTCAGCAGACTGAGTAACCCCTTGCTCGAGCCAGCAACCTTGGGTCCAAGCTGGCGAGCTTTTTGCTCAAGCCAGATGAGCCCGTGCTCAGAGTGGCAACCTCAGGGTCTCGAACCTGAGTCCTCCACATCTTAGTCTTACGCTCTATCCACTGCGCCACCACCTGGTCAGGCAAACATGGGCTTCTTGAGGGCTGGGACTAGATTAGAGACAAAATGACACCCCAGTGTCTCCTATGGGGCGTGGACAGAGTGGGTGCTCAGAGGAGGTTTGTTAAATTGAATATCATGCCATTTGGAGAAACTTTGGGTGAAAAGCGGTAATAGAAGTAGTCCCCTGATTTTGGCCTGTGCCATAAATGGGAATGAGGAGTAAAAAGTGCCCACTGATACTTTTCTCCATCTGGTTACCTGCATGAACAGGAGGAGTGCCTCTGGGGGCTTCACTCTCTTGAGGATAATCAGCTCATCCACAAGTCTCCGTGATTCTAGTGGTGCTGAGGTTTTCGGGGGGCGGGGGCTGAGGAGAGGACAGAGGCCTCTGGGCACAAGCTGTTGAACATGGCAGGGACTATGTAGGTAGAATCCTCATCTCCTGCCCAGGCGTGAAGGGGGCGCCTACTGTGATTATCCTGCTAGCTGAGATGAAAGAAACAATCAGTGGAAAACCAGCCTATTATCTGAGCTCAGCCTCCTCCAAACAGAGCTGGGTTGATACATTCTCGGCTCCTTTTCCAAAGGGAGGAAGCAGCAGTAGGCTGATTCATGAATCCTCTGGCCTGGACTTTGGAGGCTGTGGACTGACCGTTCTGGGTGAGTTCATCTATCTCATCAGGATTTTATCTAAGCAAGCCCCTTAACCCAGGTCAATGCAATCTACTCAGTGCACTTGATGTATAACAGTGCTACTGAAAATGTGGTCCACCACTGGCAGCATTAGAATCTCTTGGGAGTGGAGAGTGCAAATGTGGCCCTGGCGGGGTGGCTAAGTTGGTTCAAGCATCATCCCAACACACCAGGATTGTGGGTTCGATCCCTGGTCTGAGTCAACCAGTGGAACGCTGTGTTTATGCTTCTCTCTCTCAAATCAATTCTAAAAATTAAAAAAAAGAAAAGAAAAG
Organism: Saccopteryx leptura; assembly: GCF_036850995.1. Classification (NCBI taxonomy): domain Eukaryota; kingdom Metazoa; phylum Chordata; class Mammalia; order Chiroptera; family Emballonuridae; genus Saccopteryx; species Saccopteryx leptura. Next base: position 67,555,543 of record NC_089513.1, on the reverse strand, counting down.
AAAAGAAAAAGGAGTGCAAATTCTGGAGCCCACTCCACACCCTCTTGAGACCTACTAAATCAGAATTCCTGGTGAGGCCCAGGGAGCTGTATTTTAACAAGTGTTTAGGTGATTATTCTGTATACTGAAGCTTGGAGAATATTGCTATATTGGGTACACACAATTTCTCTCTCTCTCTCTCTCTCTCTCTCTCTCTCTCACACACACACACACACACACACACACACACACACACACACACACACGCCTATCGCTCCTGCAGTTTCATGACACGTGGGCTTGGTCGTTTCCCTGCAGTTTTCCTCCGCAGAGTCCTGGGGTTGGTTTTTCTCCACTGTGGACCTTGCTCATTTTCTGCTGCTTCCGAGAGGTTGGGAGAAGAAAGATCAGGAACGGAGGCAGGAGGGAGGAGAAAGTGGCTAGCTAAGGCGGTGTTGCTTTCACGAATGAAAACGAAGATGCCCAGTGACAATGTTCTTTTGTGAGGAGTTAGCTCTTAGTTGATGGAGCTGCAAGTCATTAGCAATCTCGCCACGCAGTGGGGGGCTGACCTGGTTGTTCTCCAGGGCCAGATCGCCCTCTGCTGCCGACTGATAAACGACACTCCCGGACTGGGGACTGCCAAGGAAAAGAGGAAGTCCCTGGGCCACGGGTGGGAGAGAAGGCGTGACTAAGGACAAGAGGTCACAAAGTCACCACTTCAGGCAGTGGAAGAATCTTGTTATGATCTGGTTTTCAAGGAAGGAAGAAGTAGCCAGTTCCGTGGGTGTTTCCAGAACCCATCCAACCCCAACAGTAGGATTCTGCCAAGATCTCCACCAGCTCCCATGATTCCGAGCTCCCGGCTTGACTTGACCCTGTAGCCATGGTTTCCCCCTTCTAACTCACCCCTGTCTCACCTTGAAAAGAAGGGGTGTTTAAAATAAGGAGGGGGGAATAAAAATAGGAGGAGAGATTTTTTTTTTTTTTTTAAAGGACAGGATTTTTTGGTCTGGAGGCATCCAGGGGCCGTTGTCAAGTCCCAGACTTTTTCTTAATCTCATTTTCTCGGAGTCTGTTTCTTTTGTCTCCATGAAAGCACTGTGTCTTTCTGTCTTCTCTTGCCAGGGGACTCTTACCCCACAGATGTGGAGTCAGCCCTTCTTTATTGCCCCATTTTATTGCTGCTGGGAATTACGGTTCACGTGGGTCACTGGTGAAGAGAGCAAAGATTTGTTCCCAGAGTAAAAGCTCAAGCACAGCAGTTGCTGCTGCCAGCCACGGGGCAGTGACCCATTTCATCCCAGTTCTTGCTTCTGCCCCTTCCCAGCTCTGACTGGGACTGGCCACCGGTGGGCCACACCCCTGCACCCCCTCTGGATTTCTGCAGAACTTAAGACTCCTTCCGAGGAGACACCTTCAGGGTCAGATCTGGAAAATTACCGAAACTGCCCCAAAGGATCGAGGGTGGGGCAGAGGAAGGGAGGAGAAGAGGGTGGGAGATGGGGAAGGGAAGAATGGGGTGGAGGTGGGGGAGAGTGAGACACTCTGGCTCCCCCCAGGCATCCTCATGTACAGGGTAAGTCAGTCTATGTGATTTCAAGCCCTGCAACCAAATTTGGTCATTTGGTTTTTGGTCTACATGGGACCAAATATCTGGATCTTCAGAAAACCGCATTTGGATAATTTTATCTCTAAGCCTCCAGATATATGCTGGCTATCTATATGTATTAAAATCAAAGTACTGGACCTGGCTGGTTGGCTCAGTAGGAGAGCATCGGCCTGGTTTGTGGATGTTTGGGTTCGATTCCCAGTCAGGGCACATAGGAGAACTGACCATCTGCCTTTCCACCCCTGTCCCTATTATTCTCCCAAAGCCATGGCTTCATTGGTTCAAGTGCATTGGCCCTGGGCGCTGAGGATGGCTCCGTGGAGCTTCTGCCTCTGGCACTAAAAATAGCTCAGTTGTGAGCATGGTCCCAGATGGGGTTGCTGGGTGGATTCTGGTCGGGGCACATGCAGGAGTCTGTCTGTGTATCTCTCCTCCTCTCACTTGGAAAAGAAAAACTAAAGTAAAATAAAATAAAAGTAGTTTATGCACTGCTTTGTAGCTGTGGTACTTGAAGGACAATTTTATCTCTTGTAAATAATCTACTTGGTTGTCCTAATTGTGAGCAGGGTTACATCTGTCAAATCAGTTTGTGCCTGGGGTTGGACCAGAACTCCAAGAAGAAGGGGCAAATCATAACTACTTTGAGAGTGGCCTGGTCTCTGCAAACACAGGCAGGTAGGGGGTTAAGGAGAAAAATGGTTAACAGAAGGTGTTAATGTAACACTGTGTGGTGATGGATGTTAACTAGACTTATTGTGGTGATCATTTCATAATATACACAAACATTGCATCTTTATGTTGTACACCTGAAATTAATATAATAGGTTAATTTTATCTCAGTAAAGAAAAAGAGGATGGGAGTAGCTACATAATTTTTAGGGCTGAGAGCAAAATGAAAACACAGGCATTCTGATACAAAAATTATTAAGAACTTTAGGAAGGCGACAAAACATTAAGTGTGAGGTCCTTGTCAGCACAGAGGCCTGTGGATTGCACAGTTGAACACCGTTGGAGCCAGCTCGGATGGGGGTCCCCTAGGGAGAATGTGGGCTAACAAATTCAAGGAGCTGCCTGACCAGGCAGTGGCTTGGTGGATAGAGCATCAGACTGGGATGCGGAGGACCCAGGTTCGAGACCCCGAGGTCACCAGCTTGAGCGCTTGGATCCAAGGTCGCTGGCTCGAGCAAGGGGTTACTCGGTCTGCTGTAGGCCCACAGTCAAGGCACATATGAGAAAGCAATCAATGAACAACTAAGGTGTTGCAACGAAAAACTGATGATTGACACTTCTCATCTCTCTCCGTTCCTGTCTGCCTGTCCCTATTTGTCCCTCTCTCTGACTCTCTCTCTGTCTCTGTAAAAAATAAAAATAAAGGCCCTGGCCGATTGGCTCAGCGGTAGAGCGTCGGCCTGGTGTGTAGAAGTCCACGGTTCGATTCCCGGCCAGGGCACACAGGAGAAGCGCCCATCTGCTTCTCCACCCCTCCCCCTCTCCTTCCTCTCTGTCTCTCTCTTCCCCTCCCGCAGCCAAGGCTCCATTGGAGCAAAGATGGCCCGGGCGCTGGGGATGGCTCCTTGGCCTCTGCCCCAGGCACTAGAGTGGCTCTGGTCGCGGCAGAGCGACACCCCAGAGGGGCAGAGCATCGCCTTCTGGTGGGCAGAGCGTCGCCCCCTGGTGGGCGTGCCAGGTGGATCCCAGTGGGGCGCATGCGGGAGTCTGTCTGACTGTCTCTCCCGGTTTCTAGCTTCAGAAAAATACAAAAAAAATACAAAAAAAAAAAAAAATTCAAGGAGCAGTGTGTGTCCCCTCCAGGATGGCTTCCCTTCATTAAAGTGTTGTTTCTTCTGCTATTCTCAAGGCTTCTGTCAGGATTTGTTGACGCCCACTTTCTGGTCTCAGCTGTACTTTGGGGAGGGAAGGGTGGAGCCCGTGTCCAGGTTGGAGAGACACAACTGGGGAGAGCAGCAGCAGTATCAGGGAGGAGCCAGTCCTCACGTGGCACTGGATGGCCCGGGAGCTGTGGAGCAGCAGCGAGGGTGGCAAATGTATTTGGAAAGGAAACCTGCAAGCTCCAGGATCATGCTGGCTTTCTTCCAGGATTCTTGCCACAAACAAACAAGAAGACAGATGAAGGGGGAATCCCAAGAGAGTTGGCTGCTCGTGTCTCCGAGAAGACAACTGGGAGTCACTGCCATGTGTATGTTAAAGAACTGTGACCTGATTCTGTAATGTAGTCTTGGGCTGATGAGGTCATGGGACATTTTTGGTTGCATAACCCAAGCCAGGCATAACTAGTATAACATGCTTTGTAGCTCGGGGTGTAAGTGTGGTCTTATCTTTTAATTTCCACGAATCACTTGAGCCCCCAGTGGGTTTTAGTGGCAGGGAGTTCAGCATCTCCTTAGACACCTTCCTATCTTCCTTCTGGATTGTCCAAGAGCAGGGGGCTTCAGCAGGTCTGGCCAGGTCCCATTGGGAGGAGAAAGAGCAGCAAGCTCAGAGTGGCGGGGGCGCCGTCTGGTGTTCACCAAGGTTGAGAAAGCAGCACCCTTCAAGTTCTACTCTATGTCCTTCCCCGCCCAGGCTGGGTGGATGCTGTATTTATATCAGTGGGTGAAAGAGCCAACCGCATCCTTCCTGACCTCCTCTTCTGAATAAGGAAACACTAACATTAAAAAACCTCACCTTTCACAACATGCTGATGAAATTTAATATTAAGGAAGATAAGAAAGTATATATATATATTTTTTTTCTTCTTTTCCAAGTAGGGGGAGGGGAGAAAGAGACAGACTTGCACATGTGCCTGACTAGAATCCACCCGGCATGCCCCTGTCTGGGGCCAGTGCTCTGCCCATCTGGGACCATGCTCACAACCCAGCTATTTTTAGCACCTGAAGCGGATGCCCAGTGCCTGGGGTCTATGCACTCAAACTAATTGCCTGGCTGTGGGAGGGAAAGAGAGAGAGGAGAGAGGGGAGGAGGGAAGGGGAAAGTGGAAAGCAGATGGTAGTTTCTCCTCTGTGCCCTGACTGGGAATTGAACCTGGGACATCTACACGCTGGGCTGATCCTCTACCACTGAGCCAACCGGCCAGGGGCAATAAAGTATTTTTTTAAATAAAATATAGTTTTAAATGTTTAAAATATATATATGCAAAATGCTTATAAGTCTTAATAATCAAAGTGACGTTGAAAACAAGAATTGATTGTTGCTGTTTTTTTCCTAAGGAAGGTGACAAAATGCAAGTTGATAGAGAAATAAATCTCTGCCTTGGATCAAATAAATCTGATCCCCCCTTCAGGGCCTGCTGGGAAAAGAGAAAGGAAAAGAGACTTCCGAGTGGCCCCGAGGGGTTGATAAGATCTGGGAGAAATGCAGAGCACGGTCACAGATCTAGCTCTGCAGAGAAGGCCTGTGGTTCTGCTGCAAGGTCAGCTGTTTTGCATAACAGAGTTTCCGGGAGCTGCGTTTCAAAAGAAGGGAGGCCTGAAAATTGGATAAGTTAGGAGGCTTTGGGGAAGAAATGATCAAATTCAGTCCGCATTGTTTGTGTTTCTACAATGGAAATTCTTTTCTCTCCCCAAATCTTTTTATTTTATTTTTATTTATTGATTTTATTTTTTTAAAAGACTTTAGTGATTTTAGAGAGAGGAGAGAGAGAGAGAGAGAGAAAGGGAGGGGGGGAAGGAGTGAGAAGCATCCACTTGTAGTAGTTGCTTCTCGTATGAGCTTTGACCAGGCAAATCCGGAGTTTTGAACCGGTGACCTCAGTGTTCCAGGTTGAGACTTTATCCACTGTGCCACCACAGGTCAGTTTTATTTGTTGATTTTAGAAAGAGAAGGGGGAAAGAGAGAAACAACAATTTGTTCTTTTATTTATGTATTCATTATTAGTTGACTGTCATATGTGCCTTGGTCGGGGATCAAACCCACAACTTTGGCATATCGGGACGATGCTCTAACCGGCTAAGCTAACTGGCAGGGATCTCCCCAAATCTTCAATGACACACACAATGCCTTGGCCTGATCATTAATAAAATAATACATAATACTTGTGTGTATCTCATATTATTCTAAGTATCTTATATATATAACTCATTTAATCCTCATAATAATCTTATGAAGTCAGTACTGTTATTCAATTTTCATGAATGAAGAAACTGAGGTACAGAGTTGCACTCATGGTTAATATATTTGAAACATCACTAGATATTAACATGCTATTATTTCAATGCCAGTAATTCAGAAGTCTCAAAAATTATATATAAAATACCAGGTGAATAAATTTGAAATTATTAAATTTAACATTAATAGAGAGATAAAACAGAGGAGTGTGGGTCAGGACTGATTTTTGTTTGTTTATTTGTTTTATATTTTTTTCTTCTCAAACTAAAGAAACACTGAGGCCAGCCCGGCTGCTGGTGGCACACTGAGGTCTCCTGTTCGAAACCCTGAAGTTGCCAGCTTGAAACCCAGGATTTCTGGCTTGAGCATTGTCCTGGCAAGGTTGTGGGTTCTGTCCCAGGTCAGAATCAACCAGTGAATGCATAAATAAGTGGAACAAGAAGTTGATGTTTCTCTCTTTCTAAAAAAAAAAAGTAATCAACCATAATTTTTATTTTTTTGTGACAGAGACAGTCACAGAGAGGGACAGACAGACAGGAACGAAGAGAGATGAGAAACATCAATTCTTCATTGCAGCTCCTTAGTTGTTCATTGATTACTTTCTCACATGTGCCTTAACCGGGGGCTACAGCAGACTGAGTGACCCCTTGCTCGAGCCAGCGACCTTGGGCTCAAGCTGGTGAGCTTTGCTCAAACCGGATGAGCCCACGCTCAAGCTGGCGACCTCAGGGTCTCAAACCTGGGTCCTCTGCATCCCAGTCCAACGCTCTATCCACTGAGCCACCACCTGGTCAGGCAACAATAATTTTTTTTACTCTAATTAAAAATGATCCCCACAATCTCTGGGTCCAGAGGATTAGATTCTATAGTAGTAAAATAATTTGTTGATAAGCTCATGACTCTACCAGCAATATTCTGTCTTTGACTACAAAATTATACATACTTTAGCATTAAAAAATTCTTGAGCAGTTGTGGTAAAAATAAAAGGGTGTCAGACAGAAACATGAAAACATTGTAAGTGGGAAAACGGGGATTCTAGAACTTCATACCAGGAAGTAGAATGTTAGTCACAGGAAAAAAAAAATTGCCTGACCAGGCGGTGGAGCAGTGGACAGAGCGTCGAACTGGGATGTGGAAGGACCAGGTTCGAGACCCCGGGGTTGCCAGCTTGAGCGCAGGCTCATCTGGCTTAAGCAAAAAGCTCACTAGCATGGACCCAAGGTCACTGGCTCGAGTGGGGGGTTACTCAGTCTGCTGAAGGCCCGCAGTCATGGCACATATGAGAAAGCAATCAATGAACAACTACGGTGTCTCAACGAAAAACTGATGATTGATGCTTCTCATCTCTCTCCGTTCCTGTCTGTCTGTCCCTATCTATCCCTCTCTCTGACTCTCTCTCTGTCCCTGTAAAAAAAATCCACACAAAAAAAATCCCGGAATAGTGTTTGTTTTTGTTTTTAAGTGAGAGGAGGGGAGACAGAGAGATGGACTCCCACATGCTCTCCAACCAGGTTGCAATCAACTGAGCTATCCTCAGAGCCTGGAGCCAACGCTTAAACCAATTGAGCCACTGGCTGCTAGAGGGGAAGAGAGAGAAGGAGGGGAAGAGAAGCAGACGGTCACTTCTCATGTGTGCCCTGACCAGGAATTGAACCAGGATGTCCACGCTGTGCCAACGCTCTATCCACTGAGCCACGGGCCAGGGCCTCCAGAATTGTGTTTTAAATACCTGTTTTGTGGATGCTTCATAAAGAAAGATGTTGACCCTTGGGATGTGTATGAGTTTTCTAGAACTATTTCATGTCAGGTTGTCTATATTTTATTCTATGATAAAGTTACTAGGTGTATGAATTACAGCCTTGTAGTAGTTATACTGTGTCCTGATTTTAGCAGGACATTTACAAAGTAAGTTGATATCATCAAGGAAACGATGAAAAATGTGACACGATTCTAATAGTGTTTGCTGGGTTGTATGGGTTAAATGGCTCATGTCGATGTGAACTGATTCAGGGCCTTTGACCCTACCCTGCTTAATGTTTTTATCAAGGACTTAAGAAGGCATCTTTATTACATTTGTAGATGACAAATTTGGGAGCAAAATTTAATGAATTAGATAACAGAGTCAAGAATTCAAAAGGTCTTGTTATTTTGGATTAATTATCCCAAGCCAATAAGAATGTTATTGTATCCTGGAATTAAATCTAGAAACAGATTGGACAGGTATGAGATTTTAGATGATGGTTCAAAAGAAAACCGCATGAAAATCCTTGAGGCGGGTCTTTGTTATTTCCTGTATAACGGCTAAAAACAAGCAAACAAACAAAAAATTGAAAGAACTCTCCCCTGGATGGCCACATCTGGAGCCCTATATATATGGTTTGGTTTGCCATTCTTTTATTTATTTATTTGTTTGTTTATTTATTTATTTATTTTTGGAATTTTTCTGAAGCTGGAAACGGGGAGAGACAGTCAGACAGACTCCCGCATGCGCCCGACCGGGATCCACCCGGCACGCCCACCAGGGGCAACGCTCTGCCCACCAGGGGGCGATGCTCTGCCCCTCCGGGGCGTCGCTCTGCCGCGACCAGAGCCACTCTAGCGCCTGGGGCAGAGGTCAAGGAGCCATCCCCAGTGCCCGGGCCATCTTTGCTCCAATGGAGCCTTGGCTGCGGGAGGGGAAGAGAGAGACAGAGAGGAAGGAGGGGGGTGGGGTGGAGAAGCAAATGGGCGCTTCTCCTGTGTGCCCTGGCCGGGAATCGAACCCGGGTCCCCCGTACGCCAGGCCAACGCTCTACCACTGAGCCAACCGGCCAGGGGTATTTATTATTTATTTTTTATTTTTTTCATTTTTCCGAAGCTGGAAGCGGGGAGGCAGTCAGACAGACTCCCACATGCGCCCGACCGGGATCCACCCAGCATGCCCACCAGGGGGCGATGTTCTGCCCCCCTGGGGTGTCACTCTGTTGCATCCAGAGCCATTCTAGTGCCTGAGGCAGAGGCCACAGAGCCATCCCCAGCGCCCGGGCCATCTTTGCTCCAATAGAGCCTCGGCTGCCGGAGGGGAAGGGAGAGACAGAGAGGAAGGAGAGGGGGAGGGGTGGAGAAGCAGATGGGCGCTTCTCCTGTGTGCCCTGGCCGGGAATCGAACCCAGGACTTCTGCACACCAGGCCGACACTCTACCGCTGAGCCAACCGGCCAGGGCTTATTATATATATTGTATTTTTCTTTTTTTTTCTTTTTCTTTTTTTTTTGTATTTTTCTTAAGTTGGAAACAGGGAGGCAGTCAGACAGACTCCCGCATGCGCCGGACCGGGATTCACCCGGCACGCCCACCGGGGGGCGATGCTCTGCCCATCTAGGGCATCGCTCTGCTGCAATCAGAGCCATTCTAACACCTGAGGCAGAGGCCATAGAGCCATCCCCAGCGCCCGGGCCAACTTTGCTCCAATGGAGCCTTGGCTGCGGGAGGGGAAGAGAGAGACAGAAAGGAAGGAGAGGGGGAGGGGTGGAGAAGCAGATGGGCGCTTCTCCTGTGTGCCCTGGCCGGGAATCGAACCCGGGATTCCTGCATGCCAGGCCAACGCTCTACCGCTGAGCCAACTGGCCAGGGCCGGTTTGCCATTCTTGAGGAAGACACTTGAAAACTGTGGGCTATTCAATGGTGATAAGACTGTGCAGGAGGCTCCAGTATACATTTTTGCATATAACTCTTATAACAGTCTTGTGTGATAGCCATCACTGTCATTTCACAAACAAAGAAGCTGCAGCATAATAAGATTAAGTATTTGCCCTAAATCATGAATCTGTAATTACGATTTGTCCACAGATCTGGCAGACTTTCCACCCATACGCTTAACGTCCATGCACACCGCCCTTCAGAAGAATGACCAGGTCAGTATGGCTCTGTATGGGCCTGAAAAGATAACTCTCTTCAAGTAATCGACATTCCAAAGAAGCATATTTTGTGATGGCAAACTCTATTCCTCCTTAGTCCCAAATTAAACTGTGATGGAACACAAATGGTTAAAGAATCAGGAGTTGCATTTAAAAGTATTTTTAGTTAGAATGAGCTGCTTAGGATAAAAGGGGTGTGTGCATGTGTATGTGCATGTGTGCGTGTGTCCAGGTTCTACGTGCTGGAATGTGGCAGTGACCAAAGTTCCTGCCCTCAGGGTGTTTCTTGCCAAATCTATTCAAGATAGCTGGTGAGTCACTCCGGATTCCTCCCAGAATTGATGACATTTGAGTTGGTTTCTAGGTGGAAACTTGGACTGGTGAATTCTTTTTTTTTTTCACAGAGAGAGAGTCAGAGAGAGGGATAGATAGGGACAGACAGACAGGAACAGAGAGAGATCAGAAGCATCAATCATCAGGTTTTTGTTGTGACACCTTAGTTGTTCATTGATTGCTTTCTCATATGTGCCTTGACCGCGGGCCTTTAGCAGACTGAGTAACCCCTTGCTCGAGCCAGAGACCTTGGGTCCAAGCTGGTGAGCTTTTGCTCAAACCAGATGAGCCCATGCTCAAACTGGCAACCTCAGGGTCTTGAACCTGGGTCATCTGCATCCCAGTCCAACGCTCTATCCACTGTGCCACCGCCTGGTCAGGCTTTTTTTTTTTTTTTTTAAGATTTTTTAATTCATTCATTTTAGGCAGAGGGGAGAGAGAGAGAGAGAAAAGGTAGAGAAAAGGGGAGAGGAGCAGGAAGCATCAACTCCCATATGTGCCTTGACCGGGGAAGCCCAGGGTATCAAACTGGCGACCTCGGCATTCCAGGTCGACGCTTTACCCACTGCGCCACCACAGGTCAGGCTGGACTGGTGAATTCTATGTGTTGCAATCAATTCAATGCTTCCTGTTTGTAAATATTTAGATAATTTGACATTTAAGATTTTGTGTAAACATTAGCTACACATATTAAAGAGAGATAGCTCATGCCTGACTGGTGGTGGTGCAGTGGATAGAGCGTCGACCCTGAGGTCTCAGGTTTGAAATCCCGAGGTTGCCAACTTGAGCATAGTCTCATCAGCTTGAGCATGGGGTTGCTGGCTTCAGCGGGGAAATCATCAACATGATCTCTTGATCGCTGGCTTGAACCCAAGGTCGCTGGCTCTGCTGGAGCCCCGTGGTCAAGGCATGTATGAGTAAGCAATGAACAACTAAAGTGCTGTGATGATCTCTTTCCTTTCTGTCTCTGTCTCTGTCTTTCCCCCACTCTCTCACTAAAAAATGAAGAAAGAGAGAGAGCTAGCTCACAAGTTACCATTATCACTCTACTACCCTCATTCTCTCCGGTCACTTGCAGTTGTTGATGTTGTTGTTTTAACAGTTATTTAAATAAGTCTGGCCTATGTGTCTACATAGTCTACACAGTCTTTTAAAAAAATTTACTCATTTATTTTTATTGGGGTGACACTGATCAACAAAATTATACAGGTTCTAGGTGCACCATTTCATAACACATCATCTATACACTGTATTGACTGTTCACCAACCCAAGTCAAGTTTCGTCTCTCACCATTTATCCCCCCTACCCTTCCCCACTTACCCTCACCTTCCCACATCGTCTTGTACACAAACATTCAGGGCAGTTTTATTTGTAATAGACAAACCCTGGACATGGCTCAAATGTTCATCAAGGATCAACAGATAAACACATTGAGGTATACATATTCCATGCACACCATGGAATATTACCCAGCAATAAGCAGGAATGAAGTATTGATACACATAACAGCACGATGGATCTCAAAATAATTAGATTACGTGAAAGAAGCCAGACCAAAACAAGAGTGCATGCACTATTTAATTTACATTGAACTCTAGAGTATGTAACCTAATCTATAGTGACAGAAGGCAGATCAGTGGTCACCTGTGGACAGATTGGTGGGTGCCGGGACCTCCTCGATTACCAAGGGGCACGAGGACCCTTGGGGGAGTGTGGGAAGATGAGTTATCTTGATCAAGGTTGTGGTTACGCAGGTGGATATACACGTGTCAAAACCTAGCCATTCGTAAACTTGATACAGGCAGTTTGTGATATGTCAGTTACACCTCAATAAAGCTGAAATTAAAAAAAAAAAAGTGTGGCCCTGCGGGACAGCTTGGTTGGTTAGACTGAGCATCATCCCGAAAGCCCAGAGGTTGTGGGTTCAACCCCCGGTCAGGTCACATACAGGAACAGGTCGATGTTCCTGTCTCTCTCTCCACCTCCTCTCTCTAAAAACCAATAATTAAAAAAAAAAAAAAAGTGTGGGAAAAGAAAAAGAAAAAAATCAGGCTGTTTGGAGCCCAGAAATGAATGGATTTGGAAAAAACTTTCAAAATGGTTGCATGAGCCCTGGCCAGTTGGCTCAGTGGTAGAGCGTCGGCCTGGCGTGCAGAAGTCCCAGGTTCGATTCTCGGCCAGGGCACACAGGAGAGGCACCCATCTGCTTCTCCACTCCTCCCCCTCTCCTTCCTCTCTGTCTCTCTTTTCCCCTCCCGCAGCGAGGCTCCATTGGAGCAAAGATGGCCCTGGAGCTGTAGATGGCTCCTTGGCCTCTGCCCCAGGCGCTAGAATGGCTCTGGTCGCAACAGAGCGATGCCCCAGATGGGCAGAGCATCGCCCCCTGGTGGGCGTGCCGGGTGGATCCTGGTCGGGCGCATGCAGGAGTCTGTCTGACTGTCTCTCCTTGTTTCCAGCTTTAGAAAAAAGAGAATAAAAAAAAATGGTTGCGTGTAGAAAAGACTGCTCTACGGCTTGCTCAGAGGCGGCCTCGTTACTGAGAACTGCAGAGGCTGAGCTCGAAGCTCTCGCTCTGCTCTCCTCTGCGTGCTACTCCCTTGGAGTCCAAGTCTTTGGGGCCTTCTGCCTCTCTGGGATTGAGTCAGAGGTCTTTAGGTTAAGAAATCTGGTCATTGTTCATGTTCAACAATGGGCCCTTTGTACTTAGAACGTGCAAGGCAGGAGGAGGGGAACTAATTGTCTTTGTTGTCATTTGTATGGCCATCGTCATAGCTAACCCATGCTAGGCAGAGAACTTTAGATACAGCGTCTTGTTTAATCCTAACAGCCATCTATGATAGGGATATTATTTTTAATCTTCATTTTATAGATGAGGATATTGTGGCAAAGAGAAGCTAAGGATCTTTTAAAGTAAAAGAGCTAAAAAGTGGTAGAGCTGGGAGCCGACTGGCAGAACCAGTTTACTTTACCATCACCCATGGTCTCTGGTGGGGGAGACTGGCATTGAAACTCATGAACCCTAACATGGGATGAGCCTTATAATGAAAGGTGCATACGAAGCATCACAAAAGGACCAAGGAAGTCACCCCTGCCCTGCCTCGGGAAAATGGGCCAGGTGGCCTTTGAGCTTTGGACCTTGAAGGACAAGTGGGGATTGCTGCGTAGAGGAGGGAGAGAGTGTGGCAGGCAAAGGCCCCAAGGAAGGAAACATGAAAGCAGACCAGATCTGGAGAAAAGCTAGTAATCTGAAGAGAGAATAGAGTGCTGCAGCGGGAGGTGGGAATGGAGGCCGTTTGGGGGGGGGGGGGCGGGGACCGGGGAGGGGGCGGGGGGCGGGGGGCGGGGGGGGGGGCTGGGAGCCGCGGGAAGTGTGTGAGCAGAGTCACGTCAGAGCTGCAGGGAAGGTGCTGATGTAACTCCGCCTCTGGCTTAACAAGGACCTAAGACTTCGGCCACGAGTTTCAGCGACCTTGAGCTCCAACTGGTTATGACCTGGAAAGAAGAGGAGTTTCTGCTGCTCTGGTTGTTTATTCGCTTCTGCTTAGGGGAGTCAGCCTTGGGCTGTCAGTTCTAGAAGGGGCAGGAAGGGGCTGTAGCAAAACACTTGCTATTTTCCTGTGAAATAGAAAGAAGTACCAGGCATGCCTCCTAGTCCGTTGTTATTGCTGCCTACATAAGACCACTCTATTGGGATACTCAAAGTGCAACTAACAGAAAACTAGACTTGAGTATGCTATCGATCAGCTCATGATGTTAGAAAGTCAGGAGGCAGCTAGCTTAAGATGAGGCTTGATCTAGCAGCAAGACAATGCTTTTCCTTCTTCTCTGCTGTGTTTTTACTACAGCTGACTTCCTTTGGGGTCCTAAGCTGGCTAAAAACAGCTCCCAGGGCTCCCTTGCTTTCCCATTCACACTCCGCGGGGAGGACAGCACTTTCCCCACGGCATTCCTGGGTCCCAGCATTCCCACGGCAGTCCTGAGACCCACGCTGGTTGCAACCACTGCCATCACATGCATCATAGTGGCTGTGGATAAAAAGCAATGATAACCGTAACCTTCGGAGATCTCTGACTTGACCTCTGAAGTCAGGGAAGGAGTCATCTTCCCTAGGAATAAACAGATCTCCAAGTGTAAAACAGGAGGACACTGGGAAAGTAGGAACAGGTCAACCAACGGCCATCCTGCACGGTCAGGTATCAGAGATACAGAGGCCTTGCTCAGTTAAAGCGCCGATTTCCATATAACGTCATTCATTGATTCTTAGTAAGCCCCTAAAACTTCACCCTCACGGTAGCCTCTGTTTAATCCAGTGATTCTCACCCCTTCAGAGATTATGATTTTATTAGCCTAGACTTCAGTGTTTTGTTTTCTGCTCCCCAGAAAACACTCTAGTGAGTAACCAGGGCTCTAATCTGTCATTCTCTCCACTTCTTCAGTCATAGGCTGTTTTATGCACAGCTGAACTGTGTTGAATTTAAACAAATAAGAATTTGGCCAACATGTTGAAGGGACCAAAATTCTGCCACCTTAAAGCTGTTTTAGGGATATTGATTTAAGCTGGTTTTTGTTTGTTTGTTTGTTTGTTTTTTGTATTTTTCTGAAGTTGGAAATGGGGAGGCAGTCAGACAGACTCCCGCATGCGCCCGACCAGGATCCACCTGGCATACCCACCAGGGGGCGATGCTCTGCCTATCTCGGGGGTCACTCTGTTGCAACCAGAGCCATTCTAGCGCCTGAGGCAGAGGCCACGGAGCTGTCCCCAGTGCCCGGGGCCAACTTTGCTCCAGTGGAGCCTCGGCTGCAGGAGGGGAAGAGAGAGACAGAGAGGAAGGAAAGGGGGAGGAGTGGAGAAGCAGATGGGCACTTCTCCTGTGTGCCCTGGCTGGGAATTGAACCCGGGACTCCCGCACGCCAGGCTGATGCTCTACCACTGAGCCAACCGGCCAGGGCCGATTTAAGCTGTTTTTTAAAAAAACATTTTTTTTTTTTGTATTTTTCTGAAGCTGGAAATGGGGAGGTGGTCAGCCAGACTCCCGCATGCGCCCAACCGGGATCCACCGGGCACACCCACCAGGGGGCGATGCTCTGCCCATCTGGGGCGTCGCTCTGTCACGACCAGAGCCACTCTAGCACCTGGGGCAGAGGCCAAGGAGCCATCCTCAGCGCCCGGGCCATTTTTGCTCCAATGGAGCCTCGGCTGCGGCAGGGGAAGAGAGAGACAGAGAGGAAGGAGAGGGGGAGGGGTGGAGAAGCAGATGGGCGCCTTTCCTGTGTGCCCTGGCTGGGAATCGAACCCGGGACTTCTGCACTCCAGGCCGACGCTCTACCATTGAGCCAACTGGCCAGGGCAAAAAACATTTTTTAAAGACTTTATTTATTCATCAGAGAAGAGAGAGAGAGAGAGAGAGAGAGAGAAGGGGGGAGGAGCAGGAAGCATCAACTCTCATATGTGCCCTGACGAAGCAAGAAGCCCAGGGTTTCAAACTGGCGACTTGTATTCCAGGTTGATGTTTTATCCGCTGTACCACCACAGCTCAGGCCAGTTTAAGCTGTTTCTTAAAAAATAAGACTCAGAAAGAACCTGTGACTCTCTCCCTTTTCCTGCCCAAGAGATTCAGACAGAGAAACCTACTTCAGGAAGGAGATCTCAGGGTGTCACTTTAGCTTAATGTAAAGGAAGTACGGTAAAGAGATGTCTTCACACAAGGACCTACTAACTAAGTCCCCCTTATGTCCCATGGTTCCTGAGTCCCCTCGCAAAGATCTGCCTGCCACTTGCGTTCTGCTCATCCTCAACTACCTGTAAACACTCGGTCTCACTTCTGAAGTCCAAGACCCCATTCCCCTCCCCCTTTCTCTGTTGTCCAGAATTGTCTCATATACCCAGTGTTTCCTCGCTGTCTTTGGAATTTCCATGCAGATGTGAATTCCCCGTTTACATGAATGAAACTTTGATTTTTCTCCTCTTAATCGCTCTCTATTAATTTGATTATTAGCCCAGCCAGAAGAACTTAGTAGGTGGGAGAAAGAGTATTAATATTTTTTTAGCCCCCAACACTATAATTAAAAATAACCATAACTCACTCATTGAGATGTATTATGCTCCAGGCACATTGCAAGGTGTTTTACATATATTATCTCATTTCATCCACTCAGCAATTCTTTGAGGGAGAGAATGTTATCTTTTTCACAGATGAGAAACCCTAGGCCCAGAAAACTTGACTTAATTGTCCATGGTCGTGCATCTAGTGTGTGCTTAAGATAAGACTTGAACCCAAGTGTTTCTGACCCCAAATCCCTTCTGCTTAACCCCTTTTACACATTGTTTGTTCTAGAACGATAACTCTGAGAGATCTCACTTACAGTTCATTTCCTAACCCTTTTTAGTCCATGACACTTTGGTCAGGGATTTATCAGGGCCTGCCTGCATGGTGACATTAACTGAGATTCTGTTTTTAAAGCACTTCTTAGTGTCTCCTGCGCCATCTACTATATGTCCTATGCACTGTATTAGGCACACAGAGATTACACCTGGCATATATTGATAGGGAGAAAATGGGGTATGACCCGAATACTTGTTCGCAAATTACGTGTTGTGCGCTTAGCATTCATATCTGTACACACACACCTCTACTGTACACACATATAGAAGTTATGTGTGCTTCTGACCAGATAGCTCACGTGGGTAGAGCATCGTCTGGATATGGAGAGGTTGTGGGTTCGATCCCCAGTCAGGGCACATATAGGAACAGACTGATGTTTCTGTCTGTCTCTCTATTCCTCTCTCTGAGATTAATGGATAAAAAATTTTTTTAAGTTGTAAATTTAGTACAAGAAAGAGAACACTGGTTTAGAGTTCCATTTTTGGCTAGCCCTGTGACTTTAGACAAATTACCCACACTTGTCAGTTTCCTTTTTTATCATTTCTCAAATGGGGAGACAGCACTTGATTTTTCTTTTTCTTTTTTCTTTTAACAAGAGAGGAAGAGAGGGAGAGAAGTAGAGAGACAGGAACATCGATCAGTCAAACCGGCAACCTCTGTGCTTCAGGACGATGCTCTACCAACTGAGCCATCCAGCCAGGACAAGTGCTTGCTTTATTTAAGTGCATAATTATCTGAGGATCAAATGAGATCCCCAACCTAGAAGGGAGTCGTGACCACACATTTTTTGCTGGCTAATGGCTGTATACATGAACTCTAGTAAATACGTGGGATGTGTCCTTGTCACCTTCTATAGAGTAACGTTGCATCCTTGCATATATCCTAGGCAATGAGTCATTTAAATGCCCCCCCCCCTTTTCTCATGTACTGACAAACCTTTGGAGTTCTGTGTAATGTGCCTGGGTCAGAGCTTGTGAATTTAATAGAAGGTAGAGGAAAGAACAGAAGAAAAGAAGCATTTTTACAATTTACATACTAGCATTTTTTTAAAAACTACGAAACAAGTCACTGTTGGCTAGGATGGGAGGAAACGGGCTCTTTTATACACTGTTGGTGGGAGTGTAAATTGGCATAGTTATCAAGTAAAGACCAACATATCAATCCCATTTTATACTAGGTAATAAAAAATGTAAGTTCAGCCTAACCAGACGGTGGCGCAGTGGATAGAGCGTTGGACCGGGACGCAGAAGACCCAGGTTTGAGACTCCAAGGTTGCCAGCTTGAGCGCAGGCTCATCTGGTTTGAGCAAGGCTCACCAGTTTGGACCCAAGGTCACTGGCTTGAACAAGGGGTTACTCAGTCTGCTGTAGCCCCCCGGTCAAGGCATGTATGAGAAAACAATCAATGAACAACTAAGATGCCACAACGAAAAACTGATGCTTCTCATCTCTCTCCCTTCCTGGCTGTCTGTCATAAATAAATAAATAAATAAATAAATAAATAAATAAATAAATAAATAAATCAATGAACAACTAAGATGCCACAACGAAAAACTGATGCTTCTCATCTCTCTCCCTTCCTGGCTGTCTGTCATAAATAAATAAATAAATAAATAAATAAATAAATAAATAAATAAATAAATAAATAAAGTAAGTTCATATTTATATCAAGATTTAGCAGGCCTGCCTGACCTATAGTGGCGCCGTGGATAAAGCATCGACCTGTAATGCTGAGGTCATTGGTTTGAAACCCTGGGCTTGCCCGGTCAAGACACAGAGGAGAAGCTAGTACTAGAGAAGCAACTACTATGAGCTGATGCTTCCTGCTCCTCCCCACCCCCCCCCTTTCTCTCTCCCTATCCTCTCACAAAACAAACAATCAAAAAAAGATTAGCAGAGAAAGATTTGAGAAGATAGATCACAAATAGTTAACAGTGGCTCTCCCTGCTGGGTTGGAGTGTCTGGGAGAAGGTCCACTTTTTACTCTACATTCTTCTGTATGGTTTGAACTTGCCGACAAGCATTTATTTATTTATTTTTTGCAAAAACCCAAAGAAGCCCAGAGCGAAAGACAGCTAGATGTGCACACACCAGCTGTGCTCCGGTGTCCTGAATCCTCGTCTCGCCGTGCCGGTCAGGCCCACAGCCCCGGGAGGGCGCTGACCCGCGCCTGGCAGGACCTCACGTGCTGTTTTGCAGTTCATTACCAGCTGCTTAAACAGCAGGTTCCGGGTGGCCGGTCAGCTGGAACCTGCTCCTGGAGGACAAACAGGAAAGACTCAGCTGCCAGTGGAGGTCACCCCGCTGGCCCCGTGGACTGTAAAACATTTTACGCTGAAAAAGTTGAGGAAGACTTCATGCCTCTGCCTAGAGAGCGGAGGGAGCCAGACTGAGCTGGCCCCGAAGGAAGCCTCGCCTTGGCCTGTTTTACAAGCTTCTCGATCCAGGTCCTGGCAGCGTGTCCCCCACACTGGGTGAGGGCTGCAGGTCCTCAGGCTAAGTCTCTCTGCACTCCTGATGCCCTCTGCTGAACTGGAGCTTCCTCTATAGAAAAAGAAACCGTCTCTCTGTTCCCCCGCAGCTAGCCTTCTCTTATGCAAATGACCTGAGGTCCTCAGGGCAAGCAGAGGGTAAGGGAGGCAATGAGATAGGGTCCTAACTCAGCTCCATGGACAGCAGATTCCTGCTTTGACACTTGCTAATTGTGTGGCCTTAGGCAAATTACTTCACCTCACTGAACCTAAATTTCCTTACCCCTAAGCTAGGGAACAGAAACCTCCCTGTATGAAAGGTTCAGGGTGCTGCTACCCGGAAAGGGCTTAGCACTCTGATATAGAGGAATATCAATAAATGCCACACTTATTATGCTGGGGGCCTCATTTCCCATCACTCCCTGCAATGGCAGGGGTTAAGATTTGAGTTCTGTTATCTATCGCAAGTGTGAGTTTGGACAAACTTCTCTTGGCCTTGGTCTTCTCGTGGACAACACGATTAAAAGGATTCCCATCTATGCATCTTCTGAAGACCGAGACACACGCATGTAACAGTCAAGTGCCTGGAATAGAGACATTCCGGAAATGGGGCTGTTACAATTTGCTGATGAAATATTAGTGTGGCTCCTATAAAAAAAAAATACAAGCCTCGTGAAACCATCTTCCAAATCTGTGCCTGCTCTGGCCTCGGACTCTCAGAAATGAGCTGCTGATTCCAGCCTGGGATTTCGGCTCGATCGCCTGTGCGGCAGGATGTCCTGTCTCCAGCCCCTCGTTCTCACTCCACCAGCTTCGCTCTCTCCCTCTGCCAGGAAGGCCTCTCATTAGTCCAATTAATAAACTGTTACTGTCATTTCAGTTTAGTCCCTGGAGCAGGGTCCCTTGGGGATGTGCATTATGCTGGGGAAGCGATGTGGGCGAGCTGCAGGGATATTCTCATTGCCACTGGGGAGTGGAACAAGGAACCAGGCTTGGCAGCAGAAGGGCCTCCCTGGGCCCGGCCTCCTGGGATGCCATCAGGATAATCAGTGAGAACTTCATTATGCAGAGTGACAGTCTCGCTGTTTGGCAGAGCACCAGGGTCCCATTCAGGGACTGGAAGGTCCTGCCCTGGAGATAATGACCATCCTGAGGCGTCTGGCCCTCTGGGCACTGGCCTTCGGCTATCTTTTGGGCGTGTGCATAAACACACATACATACACGCATGCAGGCAGGCATGCACGCAAGTTCTCTGGGCTTTCTCTCAGCTAAAGAGTGAGTGGATACATTCCAGGCCTGGAAGGCTGGTAAACAGGGCGAGGCTGCAGGGCTGGAAACGCACGACTGCGTCCATGATTGCTGAGAAGAACCAAACCCTGAGGCTCCCAAGAGCCTATTAAGAGATCACAATGCCTCATCCAGAGTGACAGCAGATTCCCTCCCAACCTGAGAAGGCTAAGCTAATGGGACTAACAAGTTAGCTCAGAAGCTCAACAGCTCAGAGACAGGTTGGTTTGTCGGTTGCACAACAGAGCCAGCATTTTCAACCCTGTCTTCTGCACACCACTGGCTTGTGAAACTGGAGTTTATGCTGAGGTTGGGGAGGGTGCCGAGTGTGTGTGTGTGTGTGTGTGTGTGTGTGTGTGTGTGTGTGTCTGAGAGAGGGAGGAGAGGGGGGGGAGAGAGGTCAGGAGGTCATGGTTTGTCAGCCCAGTTATTCCCTCGACCAGTCACATTATTCATACCTGTCCAGGCTTACATTTAGGCAAAAGGGGTTCATATCAAACTCATTCTGCTGACACCTGGCTCCTCCCCGCTACACTGTTAGCGCTCCTATTCACCACCTAAGAATTACGAGCTTCTGTGCTGGCCTCCGACCAAGGCGAGTATGGAGAATGCCACATTTTCTTTCACTGCTCTGTCTCCTAATTCCCCACGGCCGCAAAAGCACACGTGCTGTGTGTGTATAGCAGACGTCACTGGAGGCCTCAAGGTCTCTTCAGCATCAGGACTTTGTTAGAAAGGCGAATTCTCAAGTGTCCCTCCAGAATGTATTGAATCAAAACTCCGGGGTCTCAGCTCAACAACTTGTGTAATAACAAGCCCCTCAAGTGATTCTGGTACCCGCTGAAATTTAAGCACCACCGATGTATGTTTGAGGACACCCTGAAAAAAATTACAATGAAGGGAAATAAAACAGAATTTTAAAAAGCAATGTTTGCAAGTCTACAAGAATATTAGAAGGGCCTGACCTGTGGTGGCGCAGTGGATAAAGCATCGACCTGGAAATGCTGAGGTCGCCGGTTCGAAACCCTGGGCTTGCCTGGTCAAGGCACATATGGGAGTTGATGCTTCCAGCTCCTCCCCCCTTCTCTCTCTCTGTCTCTTCTCTCTCTCTCTCTCTCTCTCTCTCCTTCTCCTCTCTAAAATGAATAAATAAAAAATTAAAAAAAAAAAAAGAATATTAGAAGGGTCTTCCCTGGAGTTTTGCTTCTTGCTCTGGGGGCCCACTGGCAGGGAATGATTTCTTCCTGCAGTAAGATACTCCCAAGTATGCGTGTGTGTGCGCGCGCACACATACACACACACACACACACACACACACACACACACACACACACACACACACACTACTCCCCAGCTTCCCTCAGCAGAGGTCACAACCACCTACTTTTTTTTTTTTTTTGTATTTTTCTGAAGCTAGAAACGGGGAGAGACAGTTAGACAGACTCCCGCATGCGCCCAACCGGGATCCACCTGGCACGCCCACCAGGGGGCGACACTCTGCCCACCAGGGGGCGATGCTCTGCCCCTCCGGGGCGTCGCTCTGTTGCGACCAGAGCCACTCTAGCGCCTGGGGCAGAGGCCAAGGAGCCATCCCCAGCGCCCGGGCCATCTTTGCTCCAATGGAGCCTCAGCTGCGGGAGGGGAAGAGAGAGACAGAGAGGAAGGAGAGGGGGAGGGGTGGAGAAGCAGATGGGCGCCTCTCCTGTGTGCCCTGGCTGGGAATCGAACCCGGGACTTCCGCACGCCAGACTGATGCTCTACCACTGAGCCAACCGGCCAGGGCCCATGGTGCACTTTTGACCGGTCACAGGAAAGCAACAAAAGACGATAGAAATGTGAAATCTGTACCAAATAAAAGGAAAACCCTCCCAGTTTCTGTAGGATGATGTGGCAGCATGTGTACATGCGCAGATGATGACGTAACACCGTGTATACAGAGGAGCAGCCCACGGCCATGCCAGTCGAGATACAGTGGACAGTACAGAAGAAAGTTCAGTTGTTCTGTGGCTCACTAAATTCGAATTTGTGACCAAAGTGCAACGTGAATATCGGCGCGTTTATAACGAAGTGCCACCACATAGGAATAACATTACTCGGTGGGATAAGCAGTTGAAGGAAACTGGCAGTTTGGTGGAGAAACCCCGTTCTGGTAGGCCATCAGTCAGTGACAAGGAGGCTATACGGGATAGCTACCTAAGGAGCCCTTAAAAATTTGTGTGTGACCCCACATCGAACTACACTGACTAGGTATGAAACTGGGAGAGTTTTCCTTTTATTTGGTGCAGATTTCACATTTCTATCGTCTTTTGTTGCTTTCCTGTGACTGGTCCAAAGTGCACCATGACTTTACGGACACACTGTATATATTATCTTCTTTCAACCATGGCTTGTATTGTCAAATTAGTTATAGTGTTTTTTGGTTAGATATTTTGCATTTTAATGTACCAACTTTTCTTTAAAATTTTTTTTAATTGATTGATTTGAGAGAGACAGAGACAGAAAGAGAAAGAGAGCAGGAAGCATTCATTTGTTGTTCTATTTAGTTGTGCATTTATTGGTTGCTTCCTGTACATGCCCTGAGTGGGATCAAACCCAACCCTTGGTGTTTCAGGATTTGAGTTTTACCTTTTGTGCTGCTGTATCTGTCTATTTTCTTGTTGGTAGACATTTAGGTTGCTTCCAATTTTTAGCTATTAGAAATAGTGCTGCATGTAACACTCATGTAGAGCTATCCTCTAACCAACTGAGCTATCTGGCCAGGGCAGTGCATTCAACTTTTCAAATTTGTCAACATTTTCTCATCTTGTTGGTGCTCTTTGAGTCATGGTTACAAAATATTTCTGTGTCAGTGAAGACGGAGATACTGTAACAGAGATATCCCAAAATACAGTGGGTTACAGAAGAGACATTTATTTCTCTCTCTCTCACAAAACAGGCCTGAGATGAGTATTCTGATTGCTAACGTGGCTTTCTGTACATAGGTATTCAGGGACCTAGGTTTATGCCATTTGGTGGGCCTGCCACCCTCTTGGGCATATTCAGTTTTGCATAGTCAAAGCTGGGTCACTGCTGAATTCAGATTCCAGCCAGTAGGGAAGCGAAGGAGAGCGTATGTAAAAGTGTAGCTAATGTCAAATTGCAGAGCTGCACGGGAACCCCTCATTTCTGCGCACATTCCTTTGTGAGGACTCATTTCATTACCAGACCCATCTGTAGGGGAGGCTGGCCAGGTGCTACCTGCATTATAGTGGAAGAATGGATTTTGTGGGCAAGGAGTAGTTTCTGTTACACCTTCTCTACCCCAAAGTCTTTATTCCCTTAGGGTTTTTATTTTCATTATAGTGTGAGTTTGGGGTCTAATTCTATATATATATATTTTTTTTTTCTTTTTTTTCTGAAGCTGGAATCCAGGAGAGACAGTCAGACAGACTCCTGCATGCGCCCAACCGGGATCCACCTGGCACGCCCACCAGGGGCGATGCTCTGCCCACCAGGGGGCAATGCTCTGCCCCTCCGGGGTGTTGCTCTGCCATGACCAGAGCCACCCTAGCGCCTGGGGCAGAGGCCAAGGAGCCATCCCCAGCGCCCGGGCCAATGGAGCCTTGGCTGCGGGAGGGGAAGAGAGAGACAGAGAGGAAGGAGGAGGGGGTGGAGAAGCAAATGGGCGCCTCTCCTATGTGCCCTGGCCGGGAATCGAACCCAGGTCCCCCGCACGCCAGGCCGACGCTCCACCGCTGAGCCAACCGGCCAGGGCCTATATATTTTTTTATGTATTTGTTAATTAATCCACCCATTTCTTATTGCTTTCTGATGTAACTTGTGTCTTTTTTCAACTCTCCTTGTATGCCTGACTCAACTTGTGGAATCTCCGTTCTGTTCTGTTCCGTTTGACTATTTTTTTTTTATCCTTATATCTCCTTTCCAGTTTCTTAAAAACTAGAGCATTATTATAAGTCTTATTATCAGAAGGGTAAGCTCTTGACTTAACCTTTCCTTATAAGAATAGTCTTGGTTCTTCTTGGCCCTTTGCTCTTGTTTATAATTTTAGAATCGACTTGTCAGTTTTCTTAAAATACTTGATTAGAATTGCAATGCACTTATGACTCATTTGGCAATCTTGCCATTTTTAGCCTTTCTATTATAAAATAGTATTAGAAATAGGGGTCTACATTATGGTTATAAAGCAAAACCATGTAACCACCACCCAGGTCAAGAAAACAGAATACTATCGAAACTCCAGAAGTCTCCTATATATTCCTTACAAATCACAAAGAACTTTTATGGGATTTTTTTTGGCTTTTCATTATAGTTTTACAGCCTGCATATACATCTCTAAATAAAATAGTTTTCCTTGTGTTTAAGCTTTCTATGAAAAGAATAATATAGTATGCACTATATTATTTGCTGTTTGGATTTTTGACTCAACATTATGTTTGCGTTGTTACCAGTCTCTGGCAGTTACTATAACATGTTGGTACACGAGTCTGGGTGGATAAGCATGCCTGTCTCTAAGGTGTCACCTACATGTGGGACTGCTGGATCCTGATGCACATACGTTTCCCATTTTATCAGATAATGCCATGCAGTTCTCCAAAATAGTCAGGCCAATTCCATTCCCACTAGCTTTTGTGAGACACCACATTGCTCCACTTAAAAAAAAAAGTTTATTTTATTGATTTTAGAGATGGAGGAAGGGAAAGAAGAAAGAGAGAGAGGAACATTGATCTATTCCTGTGTGCATCCTGACCAGGGATCAATCTAGCAAAATCTACTCTTTGGAACGATGCTTTAATCAACCAAGCCATCCGGTCAGGCCTCATTGCTCCACTTTTTTTTTTTTTTGATAGAGACAGAGAGAAAGACAGAGAGAGGGACAGATAGGGACAGACAGACAGGAAGGGAGAGAGATGAGAAGCATCAATTCTTCATTGAGGCACCTTAGTTGTTCATTGATTGCCTTCTCATATGTGCCTTGACGGGGGGTGGGGGGTGGCTACAGCAGAGTGAGTGACCCCTTGCTCAAGCCAGAAACCTTGGGCTCAAGCTAGTGAGCTTTGCTCAAACCAGGTGAGCCCACATTCAAGCTGACAACCTCAGGGTTTCGAACCTGGGTCCTCCACATCCTAGTCTGACGCTCTACACTGCGCCACCGCCTGGTCAGGCTCATTGCTCCACTTTATTTTTGTAACCAACACTCAGTATTGTCAGGTTTTACAATTTTTTCTGAAGGAGTTGTCTCTGCTTTATTAGAAAATGTGTTGTCTGATCAGGGGGTGGCACAGTGGATAGAGTGTTGTCCTGGGACACTAAGGACCCAAGGTTTGAAACCCTGAGGTTGCTAGATTGAGCACAGGCTCATCAGCTTCAGTGTGGGCTCACCAGCTTGAGTATGGGATCATAGACATGACCCCATGGTCGCTGGCTTGAGCCCAAGGTTGCTGGCTTGAGCAAGGGGTCACTGGCTCAACTGGAACCCCCTGCAAGGCACATATGAGAAAGCAATCAATAAGCAGCTAAGGTGCTGCAAGTATGAGTTGATGCTTCTCATCTTTCTCCCTTCCGGTCTGTCTGTCCCCCACCTCTCTCTTGCTCAAAAAACAAAACAACATCAACAACAACAAAACACCCCCCAAAAACCAGCATGTATTTTGCCTTGCTTTCTGTAGTAGAAAGCTTTGTGTTTTGAAAAGCAGGGGGGGGGGGGAGCCTGATGGCAGAGGAGGTTTGGAACTTATTAGTCCTTCCTGTTTGTGAATCTGGCTTTCCTCCCAGGCCCCGGGAGTCTGGAGCCATTCCCCCACCAAACAAACAAACAAACAAACAAGCAAGCAAACAAACAAACATTGCCCTCTGGGGAAGCCCCTCAAACTCATTCACACCATGATGGGAATGACTAATAAGGCTTGTTGGAGGCTAGCACCAAGTGAGACCTCAGGTCAGCACTCTGGGTACTTGAGTTCTGGCTGAGAAAGAATTCAGAGTCAAGACTCAAACTATAAGAGAAAGTTTATTTAGAAAGTCCCAGAGGTGGGAGAAGTGAGCTGTAGTAGAAACGGACTCAGGAAACAAGTCCCAGGGGCTAAAGAAGGGCCCTTGGAGCTTAGGGGAAAGGGAGAGGCTAGGAAAACTCTGCCGACCGGGGGTGGGGGGTACAGCTGTGCTCCGCTCCACCGAGAGAGCTGCACTGGGTCCTCCGTCCCGTCTGGAGGGCTTTTATCTTTATACTCTGTCAACCTGATGCGTATAACAGTGTTTGATTGTTTGAATATTTGATTTCCCTGACAAATCATGAAATTGAGCAATGTTTCATGTGCTTTTTGGCTATTATTTTCCCTCTTTGGAAATGCATGTTAAAATTTTATGCCCATTTTCTTTATCTCATTGATTTGTAGGAATTCTTCGCAAATCCTGGGTACTTTGTTGGTTACATATGTTGCAAATATCTTTTCATGGTGTCTTTTGTGAATAAAATTTTTTTTAAGATATAATTTCCTTTTATATAAATTAAAAAAAAACTATTGAATTTACAGAGCGAGGAAGGGGGGGTGGAGCATGTGAATAAACATTTATTTTAATATAGTGTTCTTTTCTTTCATGGTTAATGATTTTTTTTTTTTTCTTTTCTTTTTTCATTTTTCTGAAGCTGGAAACAGGGAGAGACAGTCAGACAGACTCCCGCATGCGCCCGACCGGGATCCACCCAGCACGCCCACCAGGGGCGACGCTCTGCCCACCAGGGGGCGATGCTCTGCCCATCCTGGGCGTCGCCATGTTGCGACCAGAGCCACTCTAGCGCCTGAGGCAGAGGCCACAGAGCCATCCCCAGTGCCCGGGCCATCTTTGCTCCAGTGGAGCCTTGGCTGCGGGAGGGGAAGAGAGAGACAGAGAGGAAAGTGCGGCGGAGGGGTGGAGAAGCAAATGGGCGCTTCTCCTGTGTGCCCTGGCCGGGAATCGAACCCGGGTCCTCCGCACGCTAGGCCGACGCTCTACCGCTGAGCCAACCGGCCAGGGCTAATGATTTTTTTTTTTCTGTTTTCAGGTAGTCTTTGCTACTCCAGAGTGAAAGAGACAGTCTTTACTATGCTCTTCTTAAAGCCGCCTGGGTTTGCCCTTAATTGTTAGGTTTGAATTGAGTTTTGAATGTGGTATGAGAAAGGATCCAGTTTCATTTTTCCATATGATTATTTAGTGGTCTCAGCCCGATTTATTGAAGAGCCTGTCCTTTCTTCTCCGATCTGAAGCATCACCTGTGTCATAAATCAAATATCCTGTGAAATCTCTGATATGTACTAAAAGTCTGTATAATTTCCCCTGTGGTGATATTACACTTTTAAATTATTATAGTTTTAAAAACCTGTCTTGATATCTGGTAAAGCAAGTTTTTCTACATTTTTCCCCCTACAGTGTCTTTGCTGTTACCTTGCTCTTGCCCTGCCATGTTCATTTGGGATTTTTATTGGGATTGTATTAGATCTACAAATCAACTTGGGAGAATTGGCACCTTTGTGATAATGATTCTCAGTCTAGAAACATAGTATAACTCGCCATCTACTTAGATCTTTTTGGAATTCTTTAAAAAGTTTTACTTCATGATTTTTAGAGACAGGGAAAAGAAGAGAGAGAAAGAGAGAGAGAGAGAGAGAGAGACATCATTGCTGCTGTCATTGACTGACTCTTATATGTGCTCAGACTGGGGATGGAACCTGCAACCTTAGCGTGAGAGGATGACACTCTAACCCACTGAGCTACCTGGCCAGAGCTAAAATACTTTTTTTTTTTTTTTTTTACACAGAGACAGAGAGAGAGTCAGAGAGAGGGATAGGACAGGGACAGACAGACAGGAACAGAGAGAGATGAGAAGCATCAATCATCAGTTTTTTGTTGCGACACCTTAGTTGTTCATTGATTGCTTTCTCATATGTGCCTTGACCACGGGCCTTCAGCAGATTGAGTAACCCCTTGCTCGAGCCAGCGACCTTGGGTCCAAGCTGGTGAGTTTTTTGCTCAAGCCAGATGAGCCTGCACTCAAGCTGGCGACCTCGGGGTCTCGAACCTGGGTCGTTCCTCATCCCAGTCCTACGCTCTATCCACTGCACCACCGCCTGGTCAGGCTAAAATACTTTTTAGTAATATTTTGTAGTGTTTTCTATATACTTTTTCTTTCTTTCTTTCTTTCTTTCTTTTTTAAATGTTTATTTATTGATTTTAGCGAGAGAGGAAGGGAGAGAGAAAAAGAGTGATCTGTTCTTTGTGCCTGACCAGGGATTGAACAAGTAACCTCTGTGCTTTGGGACAATGCTCTAAACCAGTGGTCCCCAATCCCCGGGCCATGGGCCATTTGGTACTGGTTCGCAGAAAAAGAATAAATAACTTACATTATTTCCGTATTATTTATATTTAAGTCTGAATGATGTTTTATTTTTTAAAAATGACCAGATTCCCTCTGTTACATCGTCTAAGACTCACTCTTGATGCTTGTCTCAGTCACGTGATACATTTATCCGTCCCACCCTAAAGGCCGGTCGGTGAAAATATTTTCTGGCATTAAACCGGTCCGTGTACCAAAAAAGGTTGGGGACCACAGCTTTAAACAACTGAGCTATCTGGCCAGGACTCCATCTACTTTTTCTCTTGCACTTCTTTATTTGATTTAGGTATCTTTTAGATTTTATTGCTATTGCACATGCTAGCTTTTAAAAGTTATATTTTATAATTGCTGATTTATTAGAATAATATTGATTTTACTATGCTGATCTTATAATCACAACCTTGTTGAACCCTTTTACTAGTTCCAATCATTTACCTGAAGGTTCGTTTGGATTTTTTCCTTCAGATAATCATACTCCATGTGAGTAAAGGTAATCTTGTTTCTTCCTTTAAAATTCTTATACCTTTTTTTTTTTTTTTTTTGTATTTTTTCTGAAGCTGGAAACGGGGAGGCAGTCAGACAGATTTCCGCATGCGCCCAGCCGGGATCCACCTGGCACGCCCACCAGGGGGCGATGCTCTGCCCATCCGGGGCGTCCCTCTGTCGTGACCAGAGCCATTCCAGCGCCTGGGGCAGAGGCCAAGGAGCCATCCCCAGCGCCCGGGCCATCTTTTGCTCCAATGGAGCCTCGGCTGTGGGAGGGGAAGAGAGAGACAGAGAAGGAGAGGGGGAGGGGTGGAGAAGCAAATGGGCGCCTCTCCTGTGTGCCCTGGCCAGGAATCGAACCCGGGACTTCCTCACGCCAGGCCGACGCTCTACCGCTGAGCCAACCGGCCAGGGCCAAAATTCTTATACCTTTAATAGTTTTGCTTGTACTGGTTAGGACCTCTAGTGCAGTGTTGTGTAGAAGCAGTGATAGGTATTTTTATGTTGATGATCCCATGCTCAAGCTGGCGACCCCACACTCAAGCTGGATGAGCCTGCGCTCAAGCTGGCGACCTCAGGGTTTCAAACCTGGGACCTCAGCTTCCCAGGTTGATGCTCTATCCACGGTGCCACCACTGGTAAGGCACAGGCGTCATTTTCTTGATCCTAATGTAAAATGAGTATTTTTAATGTTTTACTATTAGGCATGAAATTTGCTGGAGGTTTTGGTTAATACCCTTTATCAGCTTAAGGAAATCCATTGTATTCCAAATGGGTGGAGAGTTTTTATAATGAGTATGTCTGGAATATTATGTTTTACACACATATTTGATATACTACATCTCATAGCGTATATATTTATGTATATCTTATATGACATGTGACAATATTATATATTATATAGAATATATGGGATGCTCCAACCACCCGAGCTATCTGGTCAGGGCCATGCCATACCATTTTCCACAGTGGCTGCACCATTTTGCATTCCCACCAGGAATGCACAAGAGTTCCAATTTCTCCACATCCTCACCAACACTTATTTTTTTGTTTTTTAAAAAAATAATCGTCATTCTGATGGATGTATTTCTTTATTTTTATATTATTATTATTATTATTATTATTATTATTATTGTATTTTTCTGAAGCTAGAAACGGGGAGAGACAGTCAGACTCCCGCATGCGCCGACCAGGATCCACCCGGCACGCCCACCAGGGGGCGACGCTCTGCCCACCAGGGGGCGATGCTCTGCTCCTCCGGGGCGTCGCTCTGTCGCGACCAGAGCCACTCTAGCGCCTGGGGCAGAGGCCAAGGAGCCATCCCCAGCGCCCGAGCCATCTTTGCTCCAATGGAGCCTCCGCTGTGGGAAGGGAAGAGAGAGACAGAGGAAGGAGAGGGGGAGGGGTGGAGAAGCAGATGGGCGCTTCCCCTGTGTGCCCTGGCCGTTATCTTATTTTTTGGATGGATAACAAGTGGTAACAGGGAGTTATTAGCTAAAAAAAAATTTTTTTTTTCTGTTTTCAAAAATAACAATAACCCATTATAAACACGGGGGAAAACACAAAGAATAAATCAAAAACCATTGGGAACATTAATTCTCTTTATGTAGGGAGAAGCTAACAACATACCTACATAAGCATGCTTTGGAAAAATGAATCTGATGACACTGGGAGAGGGGAGAGCCTGGAGGACAGGGATGGGTTCAGAGGTTATCGCGTGAACACTTAGGAGAGCTGAAGGTCTGACCAAAGTAGCAGTGGATGGAGGAGGGGGAGAGAATTGAGCCATTCCTGACAGGACTTCAACAGAGCCTAGTGACTGACAGGATATGAGAGGAAAGAAAGAGGGGAAAGTGTGGGTGAGCCAGAGATTTCTCGTTTAGGAGAATGTCATTGGCCAGATTAGTTAGCTGTGACTTAGCTAACAGTAAAGTTCTGAGATCATGGGAGATGTGGCAGCTAAATTTTAAGGGGATGGTGTTTATATGATACAAAGGCTGGAACAAGGGATCCAAAGTGAACAGTTTTCTTTTTCTTTCTTTTCTTTTCTTTTTTTTAGGTGAGAGGAGGGGAGATAGTGAGGCAGACTCTTGCATGCACCCGGACCAGGATCCAACTGGCAACCTCATCTGGGGCTGATACTCAAACACCGAGTTATTTTTAGCACCTGAGGCTGATGTGCTCCAACGGAGATATTCTCAGTGCCTGAGGCCATGCTTGAACCTATCTAGCCACTGGCTGCAGGAGGGGAAGAGGGAGAGAAGGGAGAGAAGAAGGGGGTGAAAAGTAGATGATTGTTTTTTCCATGTGTCTTGACTAGGAATTGAACCTGGAACACCATACGCTGGGGTGATGCTCTATCCACTGAGCCACTGGTCAGAGCTGTGAACAGTTTTTTTGAGTCCAGATCTGGGTGTTCGCTGCTTATGATTTACATTGAATTCTAAAAACTGCCCAGGGCCCTGGCCGGTTGGCTCAGTGGTAGAGCATTGGCCTGGCATGTGAAAGTCCCAAGTTCGATTCCCGGTCAGGGCACAGAGGAGAAGCGCCCATCTGCTTCTCCACCCTTCTCCATCTTTTTTCTCTCTATTTCTCTCTTCCCCTCCCACAGCCAAGGCTCCACTGGAGCAAAGTAGGCCCGGGCGCTGAGGATGGCTCTATGGCAGGGGTCAGGAACTTATGGCTCACGAGCCAGATGTGGCTCTTTTGATAGCTTTAATAAAAAAAATAATAACATAAAAAATATAAAACATTCTCATGTATTACAATCCATTCATTTCCTACCACTCATGTTCATAGTTGTGGGTGGCTGTAGCCAATCACAGCTGTCCTCCAGGACAACACCAAATTTTATTGGACAATGCATAATGTACACGGGTCCTTGTATGGCTCTCACGGAATTACATTTTAAAATATGTGGTGTTGCCTGACCAGGCGGTGGCGCAGTGGATATAGAGCGTTGGACTGGGATGCGGAGGACCCAGGTTCGAGACCCCGAGGTCGCCAACTTGAGTGCGGGCTCATCTGGCTTGAGCAAAAAAGAAAAAGCTCACCAGCTTGGACCCAAGGTCGCTGGCTCCTCGAGCAAGGGGTTACTCGGTCTGTTGAAAGCCTGTGGTCAAGGCACATATGAGAAAGCAATCAATGAACAACTAAGGTGTTGCAACCAAAAACTGATGATTGATGCTTCTCATCTCTCTCCATTCTCGTCTGTCTGTCCCTATCTGTCCCTCTCTCTGACTCTCTCTGTCCCTGTAAAAAAAAAAAAGTGGTGTTCATGGCTCTCTCAGCCAAAAACGTTCCCGACCCCTGCTCTATGGCCTCTGCCTCAGGCACTAGAATGGCTCTGGCCCCAAAGGAGCTACACCCTAGATGGACAGAGCATCGCCCTCTGGTGGGCATGCCAGGTGGATCCCCGTCTGGCGCATGCGGAAGTTTGTCTGACTGCCTCCCTGCTTCTAACTTTGGAAAAATACAAAATAAATAAATAAAAACTGCCCAGGTGCTTGGCTCTCAATGATTAATTAAACAATTCTAGAGCAATGAATATAAAAATTTTTATTCCATTGTTAGTGAGAAATGGATCACTAAACTCTTTTTTGAAAACATGTATTTGCTAAATAAAGTTGAATATATTAGGACTTATTCTATTATTTTGATTATTGGTATGTGTATTGACATTTTTCATAATAAAAAAGTAAAAAACATTTAGGTAACTTTATCAAGTAGAGTGTCAGATGTTCTCATCATCTATTCATTTATCAAACATTTATTAAATGTCTATTATGTGCCAGCTACTCTGCTAGCCCATATGGGGAATACAAATATATGTAAGGTGCATATAAATGCTATCAGAATGGTTAAAAAAAATGTGCACAATGAATTAAGAACTGGGGAGACTCCTAGCTGGTGTGATCTGTACCACATATTGGGGAGGACACAGAGTAGAGAGCATGAATTTCTAACAGGCCCATAGAGAAACTCTGAAACTCTAATGCAGGGAGGTACTAAGATACCTCATTTTTTGTGGGGTTTCTGCCCATGCCCAGTTTCTTAGTGAAGGTTGTTTCTTACGCATGCTCAATGTCCAGGGAAGGGAGGCTAGGAGTAAGTTTCACTCTGTGGTCCTGGCTTTAAGTTTGGTGTGGCCTGACCTGTGGTGGCACAGTAGATAAAGCGTCGAACTGGAAGGCTGAGGTCGCTGGTTTGAATCTCGGGGCTCGCCTGTTCAAGGCACTTATGGGAGTTGATGCTTCCTGCTCCTCTTCCCCTTCTCTCTCTCTCTCTCTCTCTAAAATAAATAAATAAAAATTTATAAAGTAAAAGTTTGGTTTGGATTGGAGCATTGGGTATATCCTTGATTCCAAGAAATATTTCAATATTAAAAAACAGAAAAAGGTTTTTAAAAGTATAATTGTGACTCCGAACTTGCCATGAAAGATTGACTTTAGTTATTTTCTAGGACAACCCTGTGACCTAGGCATTACCATTCTTTTTAACCTGCAGTTTTTTTTTAACTTAGGAGAGTCAGAAAACCCATAGTCATGCCAGCCTGCCTGTCTCGGGCTGACTTGGTTTACCTTTCTGGTTAAAGAACGAAGGTGTTTCCACCTCAGCAGTAACTGTCTTGCCAATTTCAGTCACTGAGGGAACAAACTAGGGAACAAATGAGAAGCGTCTTTGAAAAGTATAAAAGCATTCCATGTAAGTGAACCACTGTTATCATTCTTAAAATCTTATTCATAATCTTGGATATAATTCACGGCTGGGTAAGCATAAGGGAGCTAGACATCAGTGTTCCCAGTAGGTTTTCCATAGCCTCTGCTTCAGGGTAAATAAAAGATATCTCCACACCTAGCCTTCACTTTGTTGACTGTTCATCACCCTCTGTACCTACATGTTCTGCTTGTTTTTCTGTGAGCGTGCAGGTAGGACAGCATTCTCCAAAACTGAGGAAAGAAAAGTGTTTTCCTTAGAGACGTGCCTTGCAGGTGCCGCCCCATCATTTATTGAACTCTAAGCGAGAACAGAAACTGAAGGTACACAAGTGAATAAACAGGGCCTCCCTGCCTTCAGGAGCTAAGGGGTCCATCCTCCCATAGCGACGACATGCTTCAGGAAAGTGGAGTTGTTGCGCACTTGCAGGACCGCACCAACTGCACACAAGTAGAAGTGGGCGGAGGAAGTCCCAGCTGGGCTCTGGAAGTCATTTTGTGTCTTTTGTGCCTGCGACCTGGAAGACAGCCCTTTTGCCATTCCTCTTTCTTGGAACCCAGCGGAAATAAAAGATCCTTTTTCATTACTATAAACAGCAGTTTGCAACCTTTTTTGTCTCACCGCACACCTAAAGTATTAAAATTCTGCAGCACACCAAAAAAGATAAATTTTTGCCCATCTGACAAAAAAATAGGTATAATTTTAAATGTTTTACCAAAAAAAAATCACCTACTCATTTTGCTCCAAAGTGACTTAAAAAAAAAAAAAGAGCTTTTACTTGTGTATAAAGATTTCTGGACCTGTGGTGGCACAGTGGATAAAGTGTCGACCTGGAAATGCTGAGGTCGCCGGTTTGAAACCCTGGGCTTGCCTGGTCAAGGCACATATGGGAGTTGATGCTTCTGGCTCCTCCCTCCTTCTCTCTCTCTGTCTCTCTCTCCTCTCTCTCCCTCTCTGTCTCTCTCTCCTCTTTAAAAATGAATAAATAAAATAAAATTAAAAAAAAAATTTTTTTTAAAAGATTTCTGGTACCAAGAATTAACCAATCAGACGCAACTTTATTATGCGACCTGACCAATAAGATGCAACTCTATTATATGACCTATATATGTAGGGTTCAAGACAGGGCGTTTACCCCAGGGGGCTAGGAATTGTGTTGGCTATTATTATTTGACAAGCTGAGGGTAAAGAGGTCGGTGCCCGTGACTGTCAGGTATTGCATGTTTTAAATATTTTTGCAGCGCACCGGTTTGATTTAAAATCGCTGCTATAGTAGATCCATTCAAAGTTGGGATTAGCACTGCCAGCTCCTGGTCTCCCTGTCCCTTTTAAGGAGCCACTGCGCCCTCCAGCGGGGAAACGGCAGCGGAACCCCCAAAGAGTGCAGAAAGTGCTGGACACCTTCAAGTCCTCCTTAAGGAGCTGGTCGTCTTCGGCCCCGCCCCGTCCACGGAGTCCCGCCTCCGACGCGGTTTCGTCCTCTGGCACCGATTAGTTGGCTTCTGTGCGTGGAGACGTTGCGTCGCGGGGCGGGGCAGAGCAGCGTTGTCCGTAGGTCCTCAGCTGAGTGTCCTCGGTCGCCGCCCCCGCTGCCGCACTGTGTCCGCCCCTCGCCTGTCTTTGGAGGATACAGGCGACAGCCGGTGGCCTCGGGGGGTCGTGCAGCAGCCGGACATTTCCGCGGAGTCGCTTTTTCCCGCTGGCGGCTCTTGTCGGCCGGGTCTAGGTCGGGGAGGAAAATGGCGCCGGCGCCCCGAGGCGTCCGGGAGGAGCCGCTGCTGCAGTGTCGGTCCGGTCCTCCTCCACGGCTCCTGTTCCTCGCCCAGGCCTTCCTCCTCCTGCTGCCGGCCGCCCGGGCGGGCCTCTGCCCCGCGCCCTGCTCCTGCCGCATCGCTCTGCTGGACTGCAGTCGCAGGAGACTGCCAGCGCCGAGCTGGGGGGCGCTGTCGAGCCCGCTGCCCCCCGACGCCACCAGCCTGTGAGTCGAGTTGCCGGGCGGGGGTGGGTCTGGGGGGGTCTAAGGAGAGGGGAGCTCCCCTTCCAAGGGGGTCTGGAAGGAGACAGGCCTGGTCCGAGGGCGCGGTCCGGAGCCTGGGTTCTGAAGAAAATTGCCATTACGATGTTGTGAACCTTTGGTGGGAAGGGGGTGCTGAAAGCCCGGATCTTAAGGTTCTGGAGACTTGTGTGAAGAACTGTTTTGGGGGTCAGGTAGGCTATGGATCCTGGGCTGGAGGGCAGCTGGGGCGGGGATCTTGTTAAGGAGACAATGGTCCTGGACACCGGCATCGACTCAGGATGGTTGGGGCTCCTCGCCCACTTTGGGCTGCATCCAATGTGTACCTCGGCCTGAGTGGTCCCCAGGCATGTGAGTTAATCACCGCCGCCGCCGGTGACAAGTGAACTTTTGTCCCTGGTTCTCATTTTGGCTCATTTTGTTATGTATTTTTGATAGTAGGAAGGTTAAAACTAAATGTGTGAGGGGAGCCAGTACTATTGTAAGTAGCATTCTTAGTCTGATTGAGTAGCATTCTTAGTTCTTTCCAAAATCATGTGATTTAATTGTTTTCAGTGCGTTTCTTGTGGCGAAGAACCTAAAAATCAGCCCTCTTTATTTATGTATGAGAGGCAAGGTTGAATTCTTCTGGAGAGTCCACTGCTGAGTGCTCATTTTGACAGGCCTCTGTTAGTGGGACCTGGAGAGCTCTTTGGGGTGAGTCAGCCTGGTGGCATTAGGAGCAACAGGAGGTATTAAATGCTGCAATTATGGGGCTTCCTTACAACTAAAGTACAGTTATTTCTCTGCCGCTCACTGAACAGTTCATTTATTAATTGACAGACTTCTAGTACAGTCATCTCCATAAAAGAGTTGTCACAAAGAGACTAGCTTAAGATGCAATTAAAATATAAGGATCTGTTTGTATTGTCAAAAATAAAATAAAATCAGAATGTCTCTCGCTGCTGCAGAAGTTATTTATATTGTACATTTGAAAATAGGTTAGGCTACATAGGAAAGAAAACTATCTCGTAAATTCCTTGAGAAAATAAGGTAGCTTAAGTAGCCTGACCTATGGTAGCACAGTGGATAAAGCATCGACCTGGAATGCTTAGGTCGTTGGTTCGAATCGCTGGGCTTGCCTTGTCAAGGCACATACGACAAGCAAAGAGCAAGCAATGAACTAA
The DNA here is from genome assembly GCF_036850995.1 of Saccopteryx leptura. Classification (NCBI taxonomy): domain Eukaryota; kingdom Metazoa; phylum Chordata; class Mammalia; order Chiroptera; family Emballonuridae; genus Saccopteryx; species Saccopteryx leptura. Next base: position 67,518,708 of record NC_089513.1, on the reverse strand, counting down.
AGTGAAACAACGACCATCTCGTTCCTTTTCCTCTCTCTCTCTAAAATCAATAAATCTTTAAAAAACGGTAACTTAAATAACCGAGTGCTATAATAAGCATAGATCTGTAATATAATAAAATGCTTTCTGTTGTTTTAAGACGTGATACCTGTAACTAGTTCTGGTTTTGCTAATGCAAATAAGATTTAAAAATCTCTATCAGTGTGCAACATAGTCTGAATTTAACCTAGCACAGCATCTTTATAATGCAGCAGGTGACTTTTTCTATGAAATTCTTGGAATAGCTACCTGATTATAACAGAATAAACCAGGTGCAAGTTTAAAAACAACACATCTTCATTTAGCTGCAATGGAAATAAACGTGGCCTACTTTTTAAGACCCTTCATTGTAGGTAAACAAAAATTAGAAATAGTTTTAATTAGATACATGCATTTTGTGTCTAGGTTTGTTTTTTGTTTAATCAAGGTAAATTTCCTAAAGCCAAATGACATTCAAAATTTTTAGACGCTCTAGAATGAAATGGACCTTTTCAGTTGAAATGAAGTGCCTTGGAGAGCATTTCTGTTGTCGAAATGTAATTGGATGGAAGTCTTACATTAGACTTGGCAATTCTTAGCACATTAAAGATGGGATTGTGCTGTTTTACACAGAGAAAGGGAATGTCTTTGGCGGTTGGCCCTCAGCTATGAAACCACCAGGTACATTTGTATTTTAAATGTAATTTTGAAGTTTTGAAACACATGCCATACTTCAATATATTAGTGATTCAAACTCAAATACTCCAACTTGTGGCCATCATCAAAAAGATTGTAGATAAATTCATTAACCCTGTTTTGAAATACATGTATATCTGCCCCTGGTTCCTGGCACAGAGCTCCTGAAACCCTTGTAATTTCCTAAATGACAGGAGCACTGGGAGCATCTTTCTTTCTTTTTTAAAATTTTTTATTGATCCTGATTTATTGTGCTTACATAGATTCAAGTGTCCCACCGAATATATCTCCCTCCTCCGTAGGAGCATCTTTCTAATATTTGGTCTTTGACCTTGTTTCCTAACACAGGACTCCTAAATCTCTTGGAATTTCCTGGGTGATAGGAGTGTCTTTTGATCTAATGAGGTAACTCTTGGTGGGCTCTTGGATAGCTTCAGGATGGGGACTGGTCGCTGGAAAGACCAGGCTGTTATCGGAAACATGACTGTCAGCCCCACTCCCCTTCATCTGGAAGAGGGGAGTTGCTAGAGATTGAGTTAATAATTGGTTACGCCTATGTGATGATTACCATAAAAATCCCCAAATCTTGGCCTGACCTATGGTGGCACAGTGGATAAAGCGCTGACCTGGAACACTGAGGTCACTGGTTCAAAACCCTGGGCTTGCCTGGTCAAGGCATATATGGGAGATGATGCTTCCTGCTCCTCCCCCCTTTCTCTCTCTCTCCTCTCTAAAATGAATAAATAATAAAAAAAAAAAGATTAAACAGTTTAAAAAAAAAATCCCCAAATCTGCCTGACCAGGCGGTGGTGCAATGGATAGAGCGTCGGACTGGGATGCAGAGGACCCAGGTTCAAGACCCCGAGGTCGCCAGCTTGAGTGTGGGTTCACCTGGTTTGAGCAAAAGCTCACCAGCTTGGACCCAAGGTCACTGGCTTGAGCAAGAGGTTACTTGGTCTGCTGAAGGCCCACGGTCAAGGCACCTATGAGAAAGCAATCAATGAACAATTAAGGTGTCGCAACGAAAAACTGATGATTGATGCTTCTCATCTCTCTCCATTCCTGTCTGTCTGTTCCTGTCTATCCCTCTCTCCGACTCTCTCTCTGTCTCTGTTAAAAAAAAAAAAAAAAAAAAAAAATCCTCAAATCTCGGGTTTAGAGAGCTGGGTTGGTGAGCCCATCTTTGTGCCAAGAGGGTGGTGTACTGCCACTTTATGAGGACAGAAGCTCCTTTGCTGGACCCTTTTGATCTCACCTGTGTGTCTCTTCTTCTGGCTGTTGTCCTTTATCAGACTCCTCCTACCTTGTATGGTATAATAACCAGTCAACGTGGTTCCCTGAGTTCTGTGAGTTGTTCTAGCAGGTGATTGAATCTGATGAGGGAGCGCTGGGAATCTCGATTTCTAGTTAAGTTGGACACGTTGGGGTAACATGGGGTCCTACTACTTGTGATTGGTTTCTGAAGTGGGGGTGCAGTCGTGTGGGACTGAGTCCTTACTCTGTGAGGTCGGCACTAATTCCAGTTAGTGTCAGAATTGAATTGAATTGCAGGACACCTGGCTGGTGTTGGCGAAACGGTTGTGGGGAGAAACAGAACCCCACACATACGGTGTCAGAGTATTATATGTGAGTATAGGAAGAAAGAGGTGACAAAATTTTTTTTGCTTAATCGAAGTTTAGTTAGGCTCCTAAACCTCTAGGCCATCTGTGCACATCCTTTTAAAATGTAGTTTTAGCAAGAACCCCCAACACTGATATATCTGACTGGGTTCCTCCCACATACCGTGTCCCAGCTGATGTTTGATCACCCTGACCTGTTTTCAGCAAGAATTCCTTTAGGTCTGTTTAGCCAGAACCCACTTAACCCTTCTGTTTTCTCTTAGTATATTTCATCCACTGACCCTGTCTCGCTCCTTAGCTTTAAATTCCAATATTCACAGGCAGTATTTAGAGTTGAGCCCAGTCTCTTAACTACATTAAAAATTCTTATTGTAGTGATCCCTCTGCCTAGCTCCTCATCCCCCAAAGTCTTCCTTACCATGCTTTAACAAGTATCACTGAGTATTTGTTTCCTTTTAACAGTTATGGTGCCACACCTCCAATAGGATCAGATTCATCATTGGACCCCCGGACCTCTCACCCAGGACCCTAAGTGCATACCTTTGAAGCCTTTATCTTCCTCCTGACTGATTGATCGGGGATCCATTGGTGAGTCCGATTCCTGAACCATTGCTCCGGACAAATGTCTGTGGAAGCTGGTAAGGTTAGATTTTGGTTTTTAAGAGTCTGAGTATACTCCAGAAGATGGAATGGAGTCCCAGGCTTCCATTTGTAAGAAGGTCCTTTAGAGTCCCAGGCAAGTAGCTGCTTATGAGAAGCTGGGTAAGAGTGCTAGGCTTCTTTGTCTGAAAGGTACCTACTGGACTCTGAGCCTTTTCTTCCTAGCTCCCTTTTGGATTATTCCCTGTCTCTTTGCACTGGCTGTCTTTCTTCCTGTCTGTCTATGACACCTCTCAGTTTTCTCTGCTGGATCTTGGAACCTTTGCAGTTGAACCTTTATTGACTATACTTTCCACCAACTTTGTCTCCATTCTTGTTGGCATCCTCTTGCTGAGAATAATAGGGAACTTCATTGGCCTCTTTGGGAAACTTGACATCTCAAACTGGCTCCTTTAAGACCTCTCCCTTCCCATTACTTCTCCTGTTCCTTTCTCTTAACACCTCAGTCTTCCCTCTGTTTCCCTTGAATCCTTTGATCTGTCTCCCTTCAGACCCCTTCCTTGTCCACCCCTCTGTTGACCCCTCCCACACCTTTTCCCCTGCCTGTCTCTGTAGTCACTTGAATTTTGGGGTCCCTGCCCTCCACTGGGGACTGTCAAAGGTCTTAGGGCTCCCAAAAGCTACCGCTTGAGGCTGAAAAAGAAAAAAAAGGCTATTTGAAAATAGTCTGGATATTTTCCTTAGTTGGATGGGCCTTGGAGACATCCAGAACAACTGCTGGATGTCTCCTTGTCACTCACCTAAAATTTGATCCACAGCCTTCATAAGAATACATATCAGGGCAAGGGAACGTTGTGAAGGTGGTCCCTACAAAATTGGTGAACAGATCATCTAAATCTGTCCCATTTGCCAGAACCACAGTTTGCATGAAAATATCAAGTCGAGAAAAGACAGCTCGTGATTTATAAATCAGTGAGTTTGTATGACTGTGTTTTGCTAAGTCGTGGCTAAAATTTTAGAATGTAAACAAACCGTAAGATCTCTCCATGCTTCTGTCTGTATTGTGTGTGTATATGTTATAGATGTGTGTGATATTTTTCTGTCTCTGGATGGTATTACCAAATTAATTTATAAACTCTCTTGAAGGAGTTCCATTCAAATTGGCTTAGAGATAAATGGGCACTTACCTATAAATTAAATATTCTTGAAGCTCTCAGAAATAGAGAAAATAACTCATGTTTGTTTGATTATTTGTTTTTAAAGATTTTATTTATTGATTTTACGGAGAGAGAGCAGAGAAAGAGGGGGAGGAAAGAGAAGTATCCATTCATAGTTGATTCACTTTAGTTGTTCATTGATTGCTTGTTGTATGTGCCTTGACCAGGCAAGCCCAGGGTTTTGAACCAGCGACCTCAGTATTCAATGTTTTACCCACTATTGTGCCACCACAGCTCAGGCAAAAGAGAGGTTATTAATAGTTAAAAGTTGTAATCATTATGTGTAAATGAAACTATTAGATACCGTATAAATGAAGAGGAGCAGCTTTGTATGCAAAGTATGCAAGATGTATGTCTTTTGTTCAGGGGGAAAAGGTAATTTTATTTTAAGGTAGACTGTTCCAGAATGTGAAAGAAGAGAATATAGGACAAAGACTGAATGGATATTAGAAAATTGTTGTAGATTTGTAGAACAGGAATTTTATGTGTGGTCAAGCTGCTAAGATTGAATGGAATAATTTATGTTTAAAAAATTGAACTTTAAGTGATCATAAATGTACTGATACAAAACTAGAAAGTTGAGTTTTCTTGAAATATTGGTTTGCGCTTCTTAAGTTGTAAAAAAGATTTACTTTTCAATCTGCCTAGGACTCAAAATTATACCACCTGCCCCAGGACAGCAGTGTGCATTCAATGACTGGTCTGTTTGGGGACCCAATGGCTCTTGCCCCAATTCAGGAGAAGTGTGTAGGACTTGTAGGTTGGTGGGGACTTTGGTTGTGACTGCAGCCCAGCCCAGAGTCTCCATCTGCTTTGTCTGGCTTGGTTCACTCTTCTGTACATGTTGAAGCCAAGAGCCCTCACCAGTAAAATCCTGCATGTGAACCCTTGTCTCAGGGTCTGGCTCTCGGGAAACCCTACCTGCATTGCCACCAGACTTGGACCATGCTGTACACGCAATTATGTGTCTATAAGTCTGTGATATGGGTCTACCTCTGGAATCATAATCATGATCTCTAGAAATCGAGCCCAGGTACTTCCTGTGAAAAATTGTAATGACAGTACCTTAGAATTGTTGCCAGGATTTAATAGCAAGGTATTCAGTTCCTGGCACAAATGAAGCACTTGTGCAATTATACCTTTTATTGTAATTACCAGTAAATAACCCATAAATAGTGCGCTAGTTCTGATCAGTTGGCTACAATTGCAAAATGCATTTTAATGTCATTTTTATGACAACAGTTATTTTAGTAGAGTATGGATGTTAATAAAAGGTAATACATCACCTGCAAAAAAAAAAATCTGCCTAGGAAATAGATTTTGTGTCATCAAAATAGTTTCCTGTGCCCATGTTGTCTTTATCAGGTAAATGAGTCTTCTCAATATTAAGAGTTGGTTTTTTTTTACAACTATGTATTTTCTGGGTTTGCCTTTGAAGTAGTTTTTTTTGTTTGTTTGTTTAAATGAGAATAACTAAGTATTGTTATTCTCACAGTGTTCAGAACCTTTTAACATTTTTGAAAATTTTCCAAAATCAAATTCTAAACGGAGTCTTTTTTACTTCAAACTAACCTAGAAGCCCCAAGAAATCTCAGAAGATTTCTCTCTCACCTTATAAAAGAGCCGTTAAGCTAATTAGGTCTGTTTGGTATGTTAAAACTGATCTGGGAAGCATTGGCAAATAAACCATGCCAACCTTCTTAGGTTATATGTATGGATATATTTTGCTAACATGGGTATTTCAGAAATATATGAAGTTAATAGAAATTTGTCAATATGGTTGTTTGCTCATGTCAAAATTTTTTTTTTTTTTTGTGGCAGAGAGAGTCAGAGAGAGGGACAGATAGGGACAGACAGACAGGTAGGGAGATGAGAAACATCAATTCTTCGTTGCGGTTCCTTAGTTGTTCATTGATTGATTTCTCATATGTGCCTTGACCTGGAGGGCTACAGCAGACCAAGTGACTCCTTGCTCCAGCCAGCGACATTGGGCTCAAGCTGGTGAGCCTTGCTCAAACCAGATGAGCCTGCGCTCAAGCTGGCGACCTCGGGGTCTCGAACCTGGGTCCTCCACATCCCAGTCTGATGCTCTATCCACTGCACCACTATCAGGCATGCTTATGTCAAAATTTTTTATGCCACAGCAATAATTAATCTTGTCAAATGAACTCTCATTAGAACTTTAACCATAGCCATTGAATTTTTTTTTTTTATTCACAGACAAGTTGTTTTACTCTCTTCTCTAATGGCATTTATTTTAAGCTAAGGCAAGAATGTTTCATGATAGCATTGGTTGAATAACTTTAAGACCATGCCACTGAACTGAATAAGAATTTCTAGAACTAATAAAGAAGTGGATGGATTCATAAAGCTGTCAACCCAAGATTAAGCAGAGCAAGAGTTAATTACATGGAACTGATTGAACTGATGAGTTGATTATAATTTTTTTATGGCTCTTGGGAATATAGCTGGTTCTTTAATGTTTTGTTTGCTGGATTTAAAAAATCCTTTTTTCTTTTAAACTGTCTGGTTGATTATACCTTTATGAACAAATATGAGACAATTACTTTTTCTCCCTAACTGATCCCTTCAAAATTCAGAAACTCTTAGTGAGGACTATATTCATTATTATTTTTATAAATAGTTATTTGCATAAGTTCAAAAAGACTTTGTTCTTGTAATGGGATACAGTTGGAAACATTGGTTATATTACCAGGACTTTGACTGGAATGTCTATTTGTGAGTGATGTATATAGAATCTGGTTTAAGGAACTAAGTTTAATCTCATGAAGCCAATACTCTTGGAAAAACTGATCTGGTATCTGGCTTAGAGGGTGCCCAGCCATATAGGTGAATAAGGAAGGTCACTTCCTGATAGGTCCAGGGACCTCAGGACATGTGGGAACTTCACCCAAATCTGTTACGGGGTGAAGTCTGGTGGCTAGTTCCTGGAATGACTTCCTAACCCTGAGAGGCTTTTAAAAGTTGAATCAGAGATTCCTTATGAAAAGTTAAAAAAATGTAAACCCAAAAGAATCCTATATGGTCAGTCACTAATCTTGCTGCACTTATGTAAATAATCAGGACAATTCTAATAAGACCACAGTTATTTTGTAAACAAGAATGAAAAGGTTGACTCTAGAGAGAAATGTTTTTTTTGTTGTTTCATTGCAAAACTAGAGTGCACCCCTATAGATTCTGTCTTATACATTTTGCCAATTTGTTCCAAATTCTCAATTCTAGTTTCCTCTGATACCTGGCTATAACTCTCCAAACAAATGTTTACAGTTTCCTGCTCTCCTGATGTGACATCACTGGAAAACTAAAACAGCCCTTTTCCTGAAACCTGGACAACTTGTATCAGCTTAACATAATTACCACAGCAGATTGTGTGTGGGCAACCTTTGTGCCTCCTGCCACAAGGCCCACTCACAGAGATCACCGGAACCCCTGACGGCGTCCCCAGAGGCTACAACGGGGAGATTCTTCAGGTGGCCACTGTCATTCTCACTCTACCAGTTAAAGATGCTCAGACTCAAGTCTGAAAATCTCAGCTGGCTGCCTTCTGGACTCAGACTGACTTTCTGACTGTTTCTGTTTTTCTTTTAATTTCATAGAAATACCCTTCATTAAAGCCTAACTTCTGGCATCCTGAGCCACATATTGTCTGACACCAAGTCACAGCAGAAGTTCCACCTGGTCCTTAGTGAAGAAAAGGCTACTAAATGGGAAAATAGACTGATGTTAAGTCCTGGCTCAGTAGCTCAGTTGGTTAGAAAGTTGTCCCTAAATGCCAATGTCACAAGTTTGATCCCCAGTCAGGGCACATAGGGGAAGTGGCCAATGAATGCACAACTAAGTGGAACAACAAATGAATGCTTTTCTTTTTTCTTTTCCCCCTCCCTCCCTCCCCCCCTTCCTTTGTCCTTCCCCTCCCCTTCCCTCCCCTCCCCTCCCCTAACTCTCTCCTCCCCTTCATTCCCTCCCTTCCTCCTTTCCTTCCTTCTTTCCTTCCTCTCTCCCTCCCTTCCTTCCTTTCTTTCTCCTTCTGTCCCTTCTCTCCCCTCTCCCCTCCCCTCTTCTTCCTCCCATCCAAGTACTGACCAGGCCCAACCCTGCTTAGCTTCCAAGATCAGACGAGATCGGGCGCGTACAGGGTGGTATGGCCGTAGACACCCCTCTCCTTCCTAATCTCTCTCTCCTTCCCTCTCTACTCCCTCTCTCCTCCCCCTCTACTCCCTCTCTCCCCTCTCTCCCCTCTCTCTCTTCTCTCTCTTCCCCTCTCTCTCTTCCCTCTCCTTCCCCTTTCCTTCCCCTCTCTCCCCTCTCCCCTCTCTCCTCTCTCCCTTCTCTTCCCCCTCTCCCACCCTCTCTGCTCCCACCTCTCTCTGCTCTCCCCCTCTCTCCCCTGCCCCTCTCTCATCTCTCTGTCTCTTTAAACTCAATCAATTTTAAAAAGGTAAGAGAAAATAGACTGAGCCTTACCAGGTGGTGGTGCAGTGGATAGATCATTGGACTGGGATGCAGAGGACCCAGGTTCGAAACCCCGAGGTAGCCAGTTTGAGTGTGGGCTTATCTGGTTTGAGCAAGGCTCACCAGCTTGAGCCCAAGGTTGCTGGCTTGCGCAAGAGGTCACTTGGTCTGCTGAAGGCTCACAGTCAAGGCACATATGAGAAAGCAATCAATGAACAACTAAGGTGTTGTAACAAAAAAAACCTAATGATTGATGCTTCTCATCTCTCTTCCTTTCTGTCTGTCCCTATCTGTCCCTCTCTCTGTCTCTCTCTGTCTCTGTCACACACACAAAAAAATAGACTGATACTGTTCAGAAGAAAAAAAGAAGTCTGTTTTTTTCCTTGAACAAGACAGGTATTGCAAAGATTCTGTGCTTGACCAATTTTTAGACTTCTGAAAGTTGTTCTAGGCCAGAGGTAGTCAACCTTTTTACACCTACCGCCCACTTTTGTATCTCTGTTAGTAGTAAAAATTTCTAACCACCCACAGGTTCCACAGTCATGGTAATTTATAAAGTAGGGAAGTAACTTTACTTTATAAAATTTATAAAGCAGAGTTACAGCAAGTTAAAGTATGTAATAGTAATTACTTACCAAGTACTTTATGTTGGATTTTCACTGTTTGGCAGAATAAATCTTTATAAAAGCTTACTATAGTTAAATCTATCTTTTTATTTATACTTTGGTTGCTCCGCTACCGCCCACCATGAAAGCTGGAACGCCCACTAGTGGCTGGTAGAGACCAGGTTGACTACCACTGTGCTAGACCAATATGTATGCTTCCTTTGTAAATGCTAAGGTAGTTTAGCAAGATGCCCCTACCCTCAATATCTGATCACTCTTGATATCTGATCAAGTTTATCTTCCACCATCCCCCACGTGATGTCTGATCACTGTCTTGGTAAGAAGTCAGGTAGCACTGTTAGCCAGAGCATCCTTACCTCAGTAGTTTCCTCTGATCTTCCATCCACTGGCCTTGACTAACCACCCTGCTCCTTGGCTGTAAATTCCCACTTGCCTGTGCAGTATTTGGAGTTGAGCTCAGCCTCTTCCCCTGTAGAAAATTTCATCCAGTGGTCTCTATACCTATATAGGGATAACCTGCACCACCCTGAATAAGAGCTTCCTTTACTGTTTTTTTTTTTTTTATTTATTTTTTTATTTTTTATATTGTATTCTTTCCTCTTCAAAGATTTTTTTTTTAATTTATTTTATTTATTCATTTTTAGAGAGGAGAGAGAGATAGGGAGAGAGAGGAGAGACAGATAGAGAGAGAGAAGGAGGGGAGGAGCTGGAAGCATCAACTCCCATATGTGCCTTGACCAGGCAAGCCAGGGTTTCGAACTGGCAACCTCAGCATTCCAGGTCGACGCTTTATCCACTGCGCCACCACAGGTCAGGCCTTTACTGGGTTTTAATAAATGTCATTGACTCTTCTTTTAACATAAGGAGTTTTTCCTGGACATTTGGTGTCACAGAAGTGAGATTTTTTTAAAATAAATTTTTATTAAATTTAATGGGGTGACATCAATAAATCAGGGTATATATATATTCAAAGAAAACATGTCCATGTTATCATGTCATTCAATTCTGTTGCATACCCATCACCCAAAGTCAGACAGAAGTGAGATTTGCCTGAATCGCCCTGGCTCAGAGAAACAGATAGTTTGGGAAAAGAAAGGATAAAAGGGTGGGGGGTGTGGACCCTTTGACTCCTCACTAGTCCTCTGGTCGCCGTGGTATGGAGCACTACTGTGCTCCTCTCAGTTACTAAAGAGAAACGTTACCCGTGGAGTTTAGAGATGGATCCAGTTCCCAGGGCATTGATGCAGTCCCTTGGCTATTATCAGATAATAATATTACAGATAATCGCTAAAATGAAATTAAAAGAGAATGCTGGGTCAGACCTTGATGCGAGTCTAAGCTTTGGTCACTGGTTTCAAAGCTGACCCACAAGGTTAGAAAGCTTCGGCAAGGACAAGAGAGAGTACCTCTAGCTCTCTGGTCACCAAGAAAGTAGTGGGTGTGAGGGAAGGGCAAAAGCAGGAAACTATTTGAAACCAGGGAGTGTAGTGTGAAGGAGTTGTTTCATTTTGTGAATCAGTAGTAGTTCCCTAAAGAACCTTTACTAAGGTGTACAGTGAGGGGGATTCACTTAGGAGCAGTAACTGGTTTGAATGCTGCAGTGGGGGAGGAGCACGTTGGGGTCGATGCAGGGTTTCTAGCTCGTTATGGAGCAGTCACAGATGGCTCTATGTGATCCAGACACAAAGCAGGTCGTTCCCGAGGGAAGCACCGGTCTGGTGGACTGCATGACAGCCATGGTAAGATCTGTTTACCCTGAGAAAGGGGACTGACTGCTCATTTCCCCGGAAATGCCAAGTGGAACACCCCTCATGAAGTAGATGATGTGTTTTCTATATAAGCCTTGTGAGACTATCTTTATGATAAATAGGAGATTCACCTGCTGAGTATGCCTGTTACTGCGTTCATGGTAAATGCTGTGTTAGCTAAGTGGGACTCTTACATGGATACCCCATATATAACCTTACTGCTGTGAAACCAAGCAGTAATACACAAGGGGAAGCCTTCTGTAGTTGCTGTCTCAGCTTTGCATCTGGGTCTCCCAAATGCTACTGAAAACATTAGGGTAATTAACAGAAGAATGAGGAAAAGCCAAGGAGAGTCAAGGGACTGGGCTTACCAAGGTGGAGAAGTTTAAATAGTTATTAAGAAACAAGGTGAATAAAGCAAATACGTTAGGAGCAAAATAAAGGAAAAAGGGAAGAATTACTGGACTCATCCCAGCAGAGTGGAAGGCTTTAGCTGGTCATTAAGCAGTAGGGTGAGCCTGACCAGGTGGTTACACAGTGGATAGAGCATCAGACTGGGATGCGAAGACCCAGGTTCGAGACCCTGAGGTTGCTAGCTTGAGCGCAGGCTCATCTGGTTTGAGCAAAGCTAACCAGCTTGAACCCAAGGTCGCTGGCTCGAGCAAGGGGTCAGTCTGTTGTAGCCCCCCGGCCAAGGCACATATGAGAAAGTAATCAATGAACAACTAAGGTGCTGCAAGGAAGAATTGATGCTTCTCATCTCTCTCCCTTCCTGCTACCTGTCTCTGTCCCTCTCTCTGACTTTCTGTCTCTGTCACAAAACAACAACAACAAAATAAAAGAAGTAGGGTGAACAAAACAGATGTTGTTGGGGTAAAAACAAAGGTTTTAGTGTGTGACTGCTTAAGTTTGAGCAGGCCAAAGGCTTTCCTTCTGGTTCAACATGAGAGAGTCCTACATAAATCTATTTACTTCAGTTTGGACAAATTTAAAAATCCAAAGACAGATGTTACGGTGAGAAACCTGACCAGCAATTGCTTGAGGCATCAGTCAGGCAGATTAAATTAGATAAAAATTGGCAAAAGGGCCAGGACCCCTTGGCTCAGCACAGGGGGCTGGGCAGGGGGTGTGCGGAGGGGTAGGGAACCCAGAGCCTGTGCACAAGAGGGGGGGGGAATGGTCAGGAGTTGGCGAAGTGTCAGGAGTCCTTGATACGGGAACGATGGGTACACTGTGGTACCAAGCCCCTCGGCGAAGCCATGATGTCACTGAGAGAACATCATAAAAGTTGTATGTTTAAATAGGCTTTATGTAGAGAAGTTGTGTGTCCTTTATTTGAATATATTATGGGAGTGGATGTCAGGTCTGGCTGGGGAACCCTACCCCTACCTGATGTTGTAAAAGCAGAGCCTGTCAATAGAGTCTTAATGGAGATGACAGGAACGGAAGGTAACAGTGTGTAGAGCGGTCTGTTTGAAGAGGCTTTTACCTAGATTGTATTATGGAGATGGACATTGCATCTGACTGGGAAATGTTGACCTAATGTAGAACAGAAGGTATGTAAATGCATCCGGCAGGCAATGTTAATTGGACGTGCTAAATGGGAACCAGTAAGATTGCTCAAGCCCATGCAGGTGGAGTGGAAACGAGGGCTGGTAAGGACAGGTCCTCTGTGCGGGAGCCCTGTGTGTATGGTTGACCAGGACGCAGGCAGAAGCTGGGAGTGCCTCCCGGCAGCGACTGCTAGGACTTTGGACTAGAGCATTTACATTTGAAGGGCAATTATTGGTTTGCTATTGGACATTAATTGAAACCACCATGATGACTAAAAGTCATAAAATAATCTTGAAACCAAGTACTCACAATGTCTTGTATAATGTCTGATAAACACAACAGGGAAGGCAGTGCTCAGAAGAATTCCGTAGTAAAATGGAAATGGTTTATACAGGATCATGCTACCTAGGGAATGGAAGGAGGAGACATTCAAGAGTAGAGACCCCTTTTCCCCTGCCTGACTTTGGAATTGTGTGAGGAGCTGCTACATTCTATTGTCCCGTGGGCCGTGTCCTATAAACAGCTAATAACTGACCGACAGGAGCTGCTTGGTTTGTGGGTGGCAGTTCCAAGGTGAATGCACAACATCCTGTTGGAAGGCTACCGCTCTGAGGAAGGTCAAGACATATCAGCTCAGTGGGCTGCGCTGCATGCTGTTTTCCTAGCAATAACGGAAGGAGGACAGTGGTTAGAGCCTTAGTTTGCGGTTTGTGCTGACGCATGGCAGTGGAAACGTGGCCTGTTAAAGGAATGCTCCTGCGGAACAGATAGGCCTGTGGAAATGAAGTAAGACTTTTGAGGGTGCATTAATGTGGGGTATGTTAATTACTGTCGGGAGGACCCCCTCCCAGATTTGGAGGTTGGACTCAACAAGCAGATATCCCTGGTGCTTGCTTGAGGTGGCCACCTGACCCAGGAAGTGGGTGGACACGGAGCACCACAACAATGCAGAGTTGGGCTGAATCTAGATGGGTTCCTCTTGTACCTTCTGAGGCTCAAAATGCTAGTAAGCTCTGTTCTGTCTGCCAGGAAAGGAGACAGCCTGCAGGTGCTGTATGGCAGATCCCTTAGTGGGAAGGCCCTGAGCATGGCTGGCAGGGAGACCGGTGCTGATACAGCCCTAGGGCGCTCAAAATGGGTCCTGACAGGAATAGGTCCTGGCTGTGGACTGGGCTTGGCTTAGCTGATGGTAGATGCAAATGTGCAGAGTGCTATAAAAGAACCAGAACAGAAGGTAATGACACCAATTTGAACCATCATTTCAGCAGACTAGGGAATATACTTTATAGCCCACAATGCCCAGCAGAGAGCTATCCTCCTCAGAATGCGGTAAGTCCTCACTTAGTGTCGTTGATAGGTTCTTGGAACTAGGGTGAAGTAACGTTGATGAAACTGATTTTACTGTGGGCTAATGGATATAAACAAATTTTTTTGGCATCTCATTGGTGTTACAAGGAAATGATGTTTTTGAGGACCTGCCGTACTAGTTTAGTAGAGAATTGAAATGGGCAGTTAAAACTTAGGTTGTCTTACAAGGTGGGAGGTAAAAGCAGCAAGGACTGGCTTACGTACTTTCCTGAGTGCGCTCGCACCCGGTGTCTGGTGGCACTAAAGCAGTGGCCACGCCAGATTGCGTCCTCGCTTTCCGGTGAATATGGGGGTGGGTGGGGAAGGATGCTGGAACGCTGATGCTGTTCCTATCGAGGGAGGAGTATCTGGCCTAATGACTCACTTTCTTCTCCACACACCTCAACTTTTTTTCTCCTACTTGATGGAGTGTTCATAGGACCCGGGCTGCAAATACTGGTGCTGGTAACAGGGATGATTCTTAAGCAAGAACCTGTTTTTAAATTTTGGCTCACAATCTTAAGAGCCAAATGAGGAAGAGTGTGCCTTCATCCCACCCAGCAAAATGGAGGTTAACTGCGAATGCCTATATACTGCCTGGTGGTACAAAGAGCTCGCAAGTTCTGGGCCTCTGTGACTTACCTTAATGGGCGGAGTGAGCTGTGGGGCGGTACTTGTAAGAGTAGTATTGCTGGTGCGCTCGAGGCCAGCATAGGGCTTGAACTTGATGTCCCTTCCAAAGTTGGTAGAATTTGGATACAAATGGAGAGAGGAACAGTAGCTGAGTGAAAAGGAATGAGTGATGGTTGTGTAATGAGGGAAACACAGTATAATGCCTCAAGAGGGGCTCAGAGTAAGAGGTGGTATTATCTCTTCGCTCAGTTATATCTGTTGACTGGAAGGGTGATACCACGTGTTTGCTTAGACTACTCCTGCTTTGGAAGCCTGCAAACCTGAGTGGTCCTTGCTGGAGGGCATTTTTTATGTATATTGTTTTGCAGAGCGGTGTACAGCCAGACACCAAGAGGGTGGGCCGTGGAATAATAGAAGAAATATTTGCTGGTCTCTGCCACTGGTTCCTGGCTCAGCGCTCCTTAAACCACTGTCATTTCCTAAGTGCTAAGAGCACTGTTGGAGCATCTTGCATTCTACATAGAATTTGGTCTTTGCAATTTTTCTTTTAATTGCTTCAGGCCCCAAAGTAGCAAGCTGAAAATGAGTCCTTGTATAACAGGTACAGATCAGGTTTTCCTTTCACTTACGGCCCGGGCCCCTCATGTTTACCTCAGTCATTACTGTCTACCTTTATTTCCTGTTTTCTCCATTTGTGTCCTTATTGACACCATGCTCCTCATGGAGCCGCGACCTTGGCTGTGGGGCTGAACCTTCGGGGGATTAGCAACCCAGTGTGTGTACCCTGAGCAGCCCAGGTACAGTCTTCTCCACTGGCCTCTAGGCCTCCGTGCTGCACCACTACTGGTCAGGCAGGGCTCTGGTATCTTTTTTTTTTTTTTTTTTACAGAGACAGAGAGTGAGGGACAGACAGGAATGGAGAGAGATGAGAAGCATCAATCATCAGTTTTTCATTGCGACACCTTAGTTCACTGATTGCTTTCTCATATATGCATTGACCGTGGGGCTGCAACAAACCGAGTGACCCCTTGCTCTAGCCAGAGACCTTGGGTCCAAGCTGGTGAGCTTTGCTCAAACCAGATGAGCCCGCGCTCAAGCTGGCGACCTCGGGGTCTTGAACCTGGGTCCTCTGCATCCCAGTTCGACGCTCTATCCACTGCGCCACCGCCTGGTCAGGCAGGGCTCTGTTATCTTATTAGATTATTTCTTTTTTATTTATTTAGTTTTAGATTTTATTTATTGATTAGGAGAGAGAGAGAGAAAGTGGGGAGAGAAACAGGAACCATAAATGCAAAGTATGTAGTTGCTTCTTGTATGTACCTTGACTGGGCAAGCCCAGGGTTTTGGACCAGTGACCTCAGTGTTCCAGGTCGATGCTTTATCCACTGTGCCACCACAGGTCAGGCTTGATGATTTCTTTTCAAAGTACTTAATTTTCCATAGTAAGCATTATGAATGAATCAGAACATTATCTTAGCTAATTATTTGTATTTAAGATCATCTTAAAAAAAAGAAAAATTTGAAATATAGGCACATTAAGTTACTAACTCTAATGCAAACTGGGATTTTTTTTGTCTAAATGCACCAAAATTCACAAAAACTTTTGCATGCACAAATAATCTTTCATTTATTCTGATCATCTTGTATAATAGTATTTTGTATCATCTATTAGATATTTGCTAAATATTGAATAATCAGTTGAATTCAGTGTCACTGTGGCTTGCAGCTGTAGTATGAGAAGTTTTATTTTTAGAGAGAGAGAGGGAGGTAAGAGATGAGAAGTGTCAACTCGTAGTTGCTTTATTTAAGTTATTGATTGCTTCTCACACGTGCCTTGACCAGGGTGGCTCAAGCCAGCGACCTTGGGATTGTGTCAGTGATCTTGTGCTCAAGCTGGCAACCTTGGGGAGTCTACAGCTTTATTCCAACCTGTGTACCAGCCACACTTTCTAAAGTTGGGATACTTCAAAGGCATTGTGGATGGCTTGCACCTCCTATCTCTTTCTAGGTGTTAGCAAAAACAGTAGTTTCTTTTTTTTTTTTTTTTGACAGAGTCGGAGGTGTTACAGGTAGGGACAGACAGACAGGAAGGGAGAGAGATGAGAAGCATCAATTCTTCACTGCACCTTAGTTCACTGATTGCCTTGACCCGGGGCTGCAGCAGAGCAAGGGACCCCTTCCTTGCTCAAGCCAGCGGCCTTGTGCTCAAGCCAGCAACCATGGGGTCATGTCTATGATCCCATGCTCTAGCCATTGACCCTGTGCTCAAGCCGGTGTCCTTGGGGTTTTGAGCCTGGGTCCTCCTTGTCCCAATCTGATGCTCTATCCACCGTACCACCGCCTGGTTAGGCAGCCCCAGTTTTATTCTTTATTTTAAACAGACCTACTGGTAAATTCCTAAAGCACACTTGCAGGGAAGGGGTGTGCACAGCCATCGTGTTTTCAGAATCTAATGTCTGTTGTGCTTGCATACTGTTCTTTTTCAAAATTTTATTTATTGAATTTATTGGGGTTATACTGGTCAACAAAATTATACAGGTTTCAGGTACACAGTTCTACAACACATCTCTGTACACTGCATTGTGTGTCCATCACTCCAAGTCAAGTCTCCGTCCATTACCATTTACCCCCCTCCCCCTCTTCCCCCCTTCCCCTGCCAGTCACCCTTGCATACCACTGTAATGAACTCTCACTTCCAACAGTCATTTTAAAGCATGTACAGTATGCTTTTCTTTCATTGCATTAATGATTTTAAACGTATATAGTATATTTCTTCTTTATTCTGGTCTGTCTGGAGAAGTGGAAAACAGAAGATGTGAGCCTATGAAATTGGAATCCAGAGGCAATCTTTAGTTAGCTACTTTAATCTTTTGTAGGGCTGTAGTCCTAGGCAGTGAAGGTTTTACCTTTGGAAGTGGATTATGGCTGCATGTACAATAGATAATACTCAGAAAAGGTGATAGTGATGGACCATGATCCTGTTTCAAGTCTAGTATTCTATAACGTACTATTTACACAGTGACCTGTATGCTAAGCATTTTCTTTACATTTCTTTTCGTATTCTAAGCAATCCAGTGAGGCTGGCACTGTTCTCATTTAACAGTAGAGGAGACTGACGTTTAGAGTGATTTGCCCAAGGTCCCAGAACTGGGCACGCAGAGATTCTATTCGTAAATAAAACTGTAGAACTTGTATTTCCTGTTTTGTGGTGGTTGTATTCCCCCATACGAAACAGTATTTTCAAGCCGTAAGAACCCAGGGAGAGCTAATGGAAGAAAATACAACATGCCTCTTACTCTTGAAGTGAATGCTGTCATCGTCCTGCCACCTTACCTTCTGGATACATGGAAGTGTAGTACAAATAAGTAGCACAAATGAAGGATAGAAAGTTTTATTTGGAATAGTGTTATGCTTCGTGCTATAATAAAATCTCATTTATGCTAAAGATATTTACTTAATATACAATATTTCCAGCTGCCTGTAGTTCAACCAAAAACCAAAAAATGTTTCTAGGAAGCATTTATTCATAAAGGAAACTCGCAGACTCTGAGATTTCATTTACTCCTATTTCACACAGTTCTAACAGGCACTACAGTTTCCTAGCCTATGGAAGTTGATTGGAAGCAATAAATTTCGGAAAATTTCAAGCGGCATGGTTACAGACAAGGCTGATTTTTGGCGTAAAGCTCTTCAGTGGTAAAGAAAAAGGAAACCTAAAAGCAGGCAATTTTCAGAGATGTTCTGGAATCCCTGTCTTTAGCATACTCCAAGAGGACTGATGAGCATCAGCCTATTAAATCACAGTACTATAATGGGTCATACTAATAGTCCCGAGTGTTTTTTTTTTGTTTGTTTGTTTTTTTTGTATTTTTCTGAAGCTAGAAATGAGGAGAGACAGTCAGACAGACTCCCGCATGCACCCGACTGGGATCCACCCAGCACGCCCACCAGGGGGCAACGCTTTGCCCACCAGGGGGCGATGCTCTGCCCCTCCGAGGCGTTGCTCTGTCGAGACCAGAGCCACTCTAGCACCTGGGGCAGAGGCCAAGGAGCCATCCCCAGCGCCCGGGCCATCTTTGCTCCAATGGACCCTCGGCTGTGGAAGGGGAAGAGAGAGACAGAGAGGAAGGAGAGGGGGAGGGGTGGAGAAGCAGATGGGCGCCTCTCCTGTGTGCCCTGGCCGGGAATCGAACCCGGGATTTCTGCACGCCAGGCCGACGCTCTACCACTGAGCCAGCCGGCCAGGGCTCGAGTGTTATTTTTTTTAAGTAAATTATGCTAGATATACTCTAATGAGATGGATTTTCACTTACAAAAGAAAGAACAGATTATGCTGGATAAATACACGAAGCATTGTCGTACCCAAACTATTGGATATAACATCTTATCTGTTAAGTTTTGCAAAGGGCTCCTTTAGAGGAGTCTTGTTACTGTTGAAGTTCGCAGTTCAGCCTCTCAGTGCTGCAGAGGACTCAGAAGTGGACCTCTGTGTCTGGGCAGGAGAAAACCACCGCGTCTCCATTGCTGCTGGACCTTGCAATTAGCTTGCATAACTGATTCTTTTGCTTAGACTGTTGAGATTGCTCTGTACATCCTATAAATTATTTACACCCTGATGGTACTAAACGACTACATTAATGGCACCTCTGGCTCCACATGATATCAAGAACTTTAATAATTCATCATTTATTACAGATACATCCCTGTAGATTAGCGTGAGTGGGAGCTGAGTTTACAACACTGAGATAAGGCCTTCTCTGAGACCTTTACTCCAAACATCATACCCATAAATAGATTCTAGTGTGGTGTTAAAAAATAAAGGAAAGATTATTGACTGTTGCAAAGCATTAGACTCTTTAGGTGATATTTGTCAAGCATTAGATTACCTCTAGATTACCTCAAGTTTTTAAGTGCATTTTAGGGATATGTCAAGGGGAAAATCTTTGAAAGACAGTTCTCCGTTTTCAGACTCCTGCTTTAAAAAAACCAGGCAGACTAGCATTCGCTTATGGAAAGTAAATGGACTTAATGATTGGGCATTGGGAAGAGCAGTGAGAGACTTTAATTTAAAAAATTACCCATATTCTTTTTTTTTTGACACACCAAATCAGATAGATTTAACTGATATCTTCAGAGCTTTTCACCCCAAAGCAAGAGACCATACATTCTTTTCAAGTACACGTGGAACATTTTCTAGGATAGATCATGTTAGTACACAAAACAAGTCTCAATAAATTTAAAAAGTTTGAATAGAAAGTCTGGTTTGGTGGAGTACGGGAGTTAGGCAACATGGAAATAGAACCTGCTGTGTTGGAGGCAAATGACACCAGTTGTTACTGGTGGAGTTGGACCTTGGTTCTTGAGTTCTGGCTAAGAAAGAATTCCGAGCCAGACTCAAGAGTGTAAGAGAAAGTTTATTTAGAAAGTTACAGAGCCCTGGCCGTGTAGGGAGGTTAGAGCATCGTCCAGGTATCCCAAGTGTGTGGGTTTGATCCCACAGTCAAGGCACATGCAAGAACAACCAGAGGATGCCCTGGCAGGGTATCGGTTGGTTGGAGCACTGTCCTGATATGCAAAGGTCGCCAGTTCAGTCCCCGGTAAGGGCACATACAGGAACATATGGATGTTTCTGTCTCTCTCCCTTCCTCCCTCTCTAAAGTCAATAATTTTTTTTTTTTTTTAAATCAACCAGTGAATGCATAAATAAGTGGAACAACAAATTGATGTTTCTCTCGCTCCCTAAAAAAAAAAGTTACCGAGGGCCGTGGAAGAAATGGGCTCAGAGAACAAGTTCCAGAGGCCGAGGAAGGGCCCTTGGAGCTTAGGGGGGAGAGAGGCAGAGGTGGTGCACTGGGGAAGGAGGTGGGGACGGGGAGCGTGGCGTGTGCTCCCGGGAGGGAGAGTGCCTAAAAACTATCCCCCCTTTTAAAGATTTTATTTGATTTTACAGAGAGAGGTTGGGGGCAAGAAGTTCAACTCATAGTTGCTTCACTTTAGTTCATATAGTTGTTGTACGTGCCTTGACTGGGCAAGTCCAGGGGTTTGAACTGGTGTCCTCAGCACTCCCTGTCGGGGCTCTATCTGCTGTGCCACCACAGGCCAGGCAAAATTACCCATATTTCTAATCTAATAGTTTTACATGTGATATTTGAAGTCTTCAAAATAGTCTTCTTCAGCCTTTTAGGGGTGTTGTTAAAAAAGAAATAGGAAAATAAAGAGAAAGAAATAGGAGAGGTGTGCTCTGGAGAACAGGAGTATGTACACTCCCATATACACATGTCATGTAATTAAATCCCAGAATAAAACTGAGGTGTAAAAGAAAGTTAACCTACGCATTCCCAGTGAAGTAACAGTGGAGTTGATGTTGAATTTATGTGTACAGTTTTGGGGTGACTCCACTTCCCAGTACCATAAATGTTGCTTTTGAAAAAGTTGTAAAAATAACTAGTGTTGACAACGTGCTTGTTTTGTTTTTTTTTTGTATTTTTCTGAAGTTGGAAACGGGGAGGCAGTCAGACAGATTCCCGCATGCGCCCGACCGGGATCCACGCGGCATGCCCACCAGGGGGCAATGCTCTGCCCATCTGGGGCATCGTTCTGTTGTGACCAGAGCCATTCTAGCACCTGAGGCAGAGGCCACAGAGCCATCCTCAGCGCCCGGGCCAACTTTGCTCCAATGGAGCCTTGGCTGCGGGAGGGGAAGAGAGAGACAGAGAGGAAGGAGAGGGGGAGGGGTGGAGAAGCAGATGGGCGCTTCTCCTGTGTGCCCTGGCAGAGAATCGAACCCGGGACTCCTGCATGCCAGGCCGACGCTCTACCACTGAGCCAACTGGCCAGGGCCTTGACAACGTTTTTAACCTTAGCACTTAGCACTGTGCCTGACACATTGTTCAGTAAATGTTTGCACAAATCCCTGATGCTCAGATCATTCCATTTAATTCTAGTTAGACACTTGGTGTTTTGATAAGTTAAACAGCTACACTGATTTATACTGGTTGCTTTCATGATAGTACTATTTTGAGAGTGTATTCCAGTCCACTGTTAATGTCTTTTAATTTAGTTAATGTGGATTTGTTGCAGAAAGGTCCAGAGATCCTCATTGTATGGGGTTGGATCTCTGAGGTATATATTCTTAAGACAACATTGCCCCATAGAGAGGCTCCACAGTATTCCAGGTATCATCTGGGTTCCGTTGAAATGCTCTAGAGCAGCGGTTCTCAAGCTATGGGTCGCGACCCCGGCGGGGGTCGAACGACCAAAACACAGGGGTCGCCTAAAGCCATCGGAAATACATATTTATTTTAAAATATGTTTAAAATATCCACAGGTTGCGAACCACTGCTCTAGAGCATTTTAAAGACACTGAGAAACTTGTTCTTTCCCTCAGTAGAGACACTGGACAGTTTTTACTGATAGTAAATTCAGAGTGTTTTATACCATGTTCAGTTTGCTAAATTTATACCAAGTTGAGTTTAATTTGATTGCTGTCTGTTTCTGTAATAAGTATTTTCTTTAAAGCTGATTATCTGGTCATCATTGACATCCATGAGAGAACTATAGGGGATGAGTATAGTGAAGAGTTACACTGCCAGGGAGATCTTAGGGTTTAGAAAGGCATTCGAAGCACTGTTATTAAAATGAAAGCTCTTAGCCTGACCTGTGGTGGCGCAGTGGATAAAGCATCGACCTGGAAATGCTGAGGTCGCCGGTTCAAAACCCTGGGCTTGCCTGGTCAAGGCACATATGGAAGTTGATGCTTCCAGCTCCTCCCCACCTTCTCTCTCTCTGTCTCTCCTCTCTCTCTCTCTCTCTCTCTCTCTCTACCTCTCCTCTCTAAAAATATGAATAAATAACAAATAAAATGAAAGCTCTTAATCTGTAAAAGAAAAAATGTTTCAGCAAGCATGAGATGTGGAATTAAGTCATAGTATCTAGTCTGCTATACAGATGACATTCTCCATTTGCCAGACCAGCCCTCTTGGAGTAGAATACGGAAAATCTGACTTAAATTGGACAACTATATTTCTCCTTTAGTTGAAGCACTGCACTAAGTAAACATCTTTTCAATTCTGTGAAATTCTGTGTTTGTTTAGTAGCAGATGTGAATTGAATAAAATTTCTTAATGTAAGGTTTTTATGTGGAGCGAATTCATATTTGTTTATCTCTCATAATTTACCAGCACACTTCTCCATTCATGAGTGTTCTTGCGCTGATACCTGTGCCAGATATTTTGGAATGAAGGCATTAAAACTGTTGTGGAAAAGTGGTGGCTTGAGCTAGTCTTACTTATATAATGGTTTAAGATAAGCTCTTAAAGGGAATGTTGCTAGGTTTTACAGACATGAATCCAGCTGAGAACAAATTGTTCTGTGATAGGGACATCACTCAGACCTGCATGCATCTGTCAACTGCCTGTGGTGGCACAGCGAGATAAAGTGATCTGTAGTGTGTCTCTATTACTAGCCATATTGTAATGTGTAATACATCTCTTGGGCAGACAGCTTGTGTGGGCTGGATTCCACCTCAGTCTTGTAAAGATGCCCGGAAGCATCAAGGTGATTTTTTTTTTTTTTTAAACAGAGGGAGATAGGAAGGGAGAGAGATGAGAAGCATTAACTCATAGCGGCAGCACTTTAGTCATTCATTGATTGCTTCTCATATGTGCCTTGACCAGGGGGCTCAAGCCGAGCCAATAACCCTCTTGCTCAAGCCAGTGACCATGGGATCATGTTGATTATCCCATGCTCAAGCTGGTGACCCTGCGCACAAATTGCTTAGCCTGCACTCAAGCCAGATGAGCCTGCACTCAAGCCAGTGATTTCAGGGCTCTGAACCTGGGACTTCAGCGTCCTAGGTCAGAGCTCTATCCACTTCACAACTACCGGTCAGGCAAGACGAATTTTTTTTAAGCCTATTTAAATATTTAGACTAATGAGTAATTATAGTGAAATCTGTTAATAAACTATTTTCTAGAAGTGAGATAGAATTTCAGATGTATGGCTTTTTATTAGCTCTGTGACCTTGGATCAGGAAACTATTCATCTCTGCCCATTTCTATATCAGGAAAGTAGGATTGTAAGAATATTTGCCTCAGCAGGTTGTTGTGTGGATGTAGGCCTGCCATATGTATAAAGTGTATGGAAGAGTGTCTGGCACTTAAATGGTAACTGCCGCCATAATCATCAGTGTAATTTGGATTGAGAAAATTTCCCTTTCCTGAAGCTGGATTGCCATTTTTTTTTCTTTTAGAAGACCACATTTCTATCAAGGATCTGTCAACCCCATTTCTAATATAGGTGCTCACTGTCTTGACTCATGAAATCTACAAGTTTATCTTCAGCTAAAGTGTAATATACTATATTATATCTATCATACTGTATATTGTGTAAAAAGTACATATTTATATTGTATATATTTTAAAAGGCATATGTTTAAAAAGTATATAACGTAGTATAATATAATAAAGTATAATATAACTAAAATGGATGAAGAAATTTATAATGCTATGAAATGATTTACAAGTTGTTAAGTGAAAAAGCACGGGCAAAGTACTATGTAAATTATTCTACCACTCGTAGAAATTTGCTGGTGCGTGCATACTATATCTGACAGGCCACACAAGAGATGGTGTGTTTTCATTTGCTGCTGTGGGGGATGGAAATCAGACGGCTGGAGACCAGTGGGAGGTGTTTTACTGTGTATCTTTTTATATTTTTTGATTATTGAGTCATGTGGCTGTATTTCCTAGGTAGTTAAGAAAAACCGCGAAAATGAAAAAATAAAATGGCTATTTTGAAATCTAGGTGAACTTTTTATTCATTCTGTATAAACATTCTTTTTGTCTGTTTTACTCAAATTCACATTTGATAGGGCTTTTAGATTCTTTTTTTAGTTAAATAATTTTTTTTCTTTACGTATGTTTTCCAGCACTAAACTAAGAATGGTCTTTTGTTCTCCATCAGGGATTTGAGTCATAATCGGTTGTCTCACTGGAACATCAGCTTGGAATCTCAGACATTACAAGAAGTGTAAGTTATTTTACTTATTTAAATTATATTAAATTCGAGGTGATTTAATGCATTATGTACTTAAGGATGTTCAATTTAGAAATGCTGTCAAAAATTGAAGAAAAAAACTTTACATTAAAAGACATTGTTTAAAAAACTGCCATTTTTGGCTTTGCTATCCCAGACTCAGAATTGTGCCATTGAGTTGGTGATTTCAGGTTGCAAACTGTAGAAATATTCTTCCTTGGGGCCAAAAGTAAGATTTTTCCCTCTCTTGAAAGTCAGTATGTTTTTTGCCAAAGTTTAAGCCAAAGTTAAGAAACTCTCTGTTGTGTAAACTTTTTATGTCTTGACTCATTGGAAACATATCTAAAGTGGATTTATATGAAATACAGTATTTCGGGGATCATTTGGAATGTGGTAGTTAGTATATTTCATTACTAAAGTTTTTCCTTTAATACTGAGATATGTGTATCATTATGTATTAGAGTAAGTTTTCTTACTAGTACTATTAATATCAGTGATTGCATAGGGATGTTTCCAGAGTCACAACTATTCAGTCTTGTTATGCCTTTACCCTAAACAACCCCAGAAACCTCAGATTCATTTTTCATTTTCATTTCTTGGACAGGATAACTTGTGCATTCATTGTTCCTGTACCCGTTCCTTCCCTGCCCCAGATAGACCGCTTCTACTCTGCTGTGTAGTGAATTGAATACACAGTCGAGAAGCTTATTAGCTGACAGCGTATGCGCTGAGGGAAGATGTGAAAGCGCTTCAGCGGGAAGTCCATGAGCTTTTTTTTACATGGACTTTATAACTTTGGGGGTTCCTGTCTTTTACTTTTTTTTCCCTGTAAATTGTCGAGGTTGTTCATTGATTGAAAACCAGGTTAATGAAATGGAATTATATTAGTTTTGGTATAGAAACACTTGAGACAATATCTTTTAAAGAGCTGCTGGGATCAGATGATGATGTCATATCATCTGTAAAATTTAATCATAGTCTCCATTGCTAGGTTGGTAAATTTCATCTGTGCTCTTAAGCAATCCTCCCTCACTTTGAATATCTTTAAAATATATATGTATTTTTCCATATATGTGTGTGTGTTTCTATTTTAAAATTTATTTGTAATTCCATTATAAATAAAGATATGAGTGTATTAATTATTTTTTCTTTGTTAAGAAGGACTTGAATTAGCTGTTATAAGTATAACATGAAGTGCACACAAAGTGCAGTTTTTGTGAGCAGTATATTCTAAGAACATTAATGGGATTTAAAAATATTTAATGTGCAAAATATTTGATAACCTTTTTTTTTTTTTTAAATTCTGAAGCTGGAAACCGGGAGAGACAGTCAGACTCCCGCATGCGCCCGACCGGGATCCACCCGGCATGCCCACCAGGGGCGACACTCTGCCCACCAGGGGGCGATGCTCTGCCCCTCCGGGGCGTCGCTCTGCCGAGACCAGAGCCACTCTAGCGCCTGGGGCAGAGGCCAAGGAGCCATCCCCAGCGCCCGGGCCATCTTTGCTCCAATGGAGCCTTGGCTGCGGGAGGGGAAGAGAGAGAGACAGAGAGGAAGGAGGGGTTGGGGGTGGAGAAGCAAATGGGCGCTTCTCCTATGTGCCCTGGCCGGGAATCGAACCCGGGTCCCCCGCACGCCAGGCCGACGCTCTACCGCTGAGCCAACCGGCCAGGGCCTGATAACCTTTTAAATATTGAGATCAGTCATAGCTCTATATCACGGAAACACATTTCTTATTAAAACCCTTTAATTTCTCAGTATAATACACTTAGTGTAACTCATTCTGAGTCATTGGCTTTTTCATATGTGGCACCCAACTTAAAGAACATGTATTAGCCAGTAAACCAGAGCTCAGGAAGTAACATTTCTCTCACTAAACTCTGAAATCTTTATTTCCTCTGTGTCTAGGAAAATGAATTATAATGAGCTAACAGAAATCCCCTATTTTGGAGAACCAACCTCTAATATTACTCTACTGTCATTGTAAGTAAATAAGATTTCAGACCTCTCACTTAAATTAGGAATAGCACACTGTTTGTTTGTTGTAGGTTCCCTTGTTGATCCCAGTTATTTACACTCCTGCGGCCTGGGGTGCACCACTGGCAATAGCTTCAGTATAATCTCTGTTTTGTAGAGTCCATAATACAGTCACAGAAATAAATGCAGAGGCGTTCCGGGTTTACCCTGCTCTCGAGAGTTTAGATCTCAGCTCAAACATGATAACGGAAATCAAGACTGCTTCATTTCCTCGAATGCAGCTTAAATACCTGTAAGTTAATAGAGTTTAAACTAGATTTACTTTACAGTGCATGTTTATTATTTGTTGATACTTCCCAGAAATATCTGTTGTTGTGATTCTCATATACTTATGTGAAACAAACCTACAATCAGTTTTTTTGAGTTTTATTCTTTTTTTTTTTACAGAGACAGAGAGAGAGTCAGAGAGAGGGATAGATAGGGACAGACAGGAACAGAGAGATGAGAAGCATCAATCATTAGTTTTTCGTTGCGACACCTTAGTTGTTCATTGATTGCTTTCTCATATGTGCCTTGACCATGGGCCTTCAGCAGACCGAGTAACCCCTTGCTCTAGCCAGCGACCTTGGGTTCAAGCTGGTGAGCTTTTGCTTAAGCCAGATGAGCCTGCGCTCAAACTGGCGACCTCAGGGTCTCCAATCTGAGTCCTCTGCATCCCAGTCCGACGCTCTATCCACTGTGCCACCGCCTGGTCAGGCCAGCTCAATTCTTTTTAAAAAGTTTTTACTTAGAAAAAAATTTTTTTCCCTATTGATTTGAGAGAGAGGGAGGAAGGGTGGAAGAGGGAGAGAGGAGAAGGGAGAGAGAGAGAGAGAGAGAGAGAGAGAGAGAAGCATTAACTTGTTGTTCCACTTAGTTCCATTTAGTTGTGCACTCATTGGTGTTTCTTGTATGTGCCCTGACCAGGTTGAACCCATAACCTTAGTGCACCATCATGACACTCTATCAACTGAGCCACACAGCCAGGGCCTGTTGTTTTCTTTTTATATCGAATTTATTGGGGTGACATCGGTTAACAAAATTATATAGGTTTCAGAGGTATAATTCTATTATACATCATTTCTTTATTGTATGTTTCACCCCCAAGTCAAGTCTCTTTCCATCACCATTTACCCCCCTGCACTGCTAACAGTTTTATAGAAGGTAGATAGGTGTGGTTTGTTAAACAGCAGCTTACCCTGTATAATGCTGATGAGAATTAGCACATGCTAATGTTTTACATTTTACAAGCATGTTAACACATACTGTTTCAACCCAAATGAAGTACGTTGTACAACCCTTATTTTGTAGTTGAAGAAACAAAGTAGTGAGATGATTTGTGAAGTTTGCACAGTTGCTAATGGTAGAGCTGGGGCTCAGTCATAGACTCGGGCTGCTTTCCTGTGGTAGGATTTTGGTTCGTTAATTTTTTGTTGTTATCTTGTTCACTTTAGGAATTTGAGTAATAATAGAATAACCATTCTGGAGGCTGGTTGCTTTGATAATTTATCGAGTTCCTTATTAGTGGTCAAATTAAACCGTAACAGAATCAGCATGATTCCACCCAAGATCTTCAAGCTCCCTCACCTCCAATTCTTGTGAGTAACTAAATAGATGATCTCTTTTTTCTTACAGTGGCTTTTCTTTTTTAATTATTATTAGAGCAGATCAGCAAACCATTTCCTGACTATAAAACTATCTTTGTTAAAGGGAACTTAAAAGAAACAGGATTAAAGTTGTAGAAGGACTAACATTCCAAGGGCTGGACTCCTTGAAGTCTTTGAAGATGCAGCGGAATGGAATCACCAAACTTAAGGATGGAGCTTTTTTTGGCTTGGATAACATGGAAGAATTGTAAGTACTGTGAACCAGCATAGGCGATTGTTAGGAAGGGGTTTGACTGGGACTTTGTGGTGTTAGCTAGGACAGTTGTTACAGTTACACCAAGGCACATAATTTCTTTTTTCCTTCTCTGCTGTGAAATAAGTGTACACAAAGCTCATTAAGTTATCTACTTAGCATTTTTGTCATCATTTTGAAACATTTTGTCTAAATAGTTTATGTTCCCTTATTGTTTTGGTTGATGAAAATTATCAGAATTTATCCAGAACGGGTATACTATACCTCTTGGTGTCTTGATTTTATAGGTTTGATATTTTTGACAGTCTTACTACCTTCTAGCACTGAATCTTAAGTAAGATAAATATTTATTGAATAGAACTTGTTGGTTAGTTTGGGTTGAACAAAGGAATATGTTTCTCTGAGTAAGACTTAATGAGGGTTTTTGGAATCTTCTCATTGCGCTGTTTGTTATGAAACATGTTTTCTTCTTTCATTCTCTAATTCTGCAGAGAACTGGAGCATAATAACCTTACAGAAGTGAACAAGGGCTGGCTGTATGGCTTGCGAATGTTACAGCAGCTCTCTGTGAGCCAGAATGCTGTTGAAAGGATCAGCCCTGATGCATGGGAGTTCTGCCAAAGACTGTCTGAGCTGTGAGTGTTGGATGGCATTTCAGTGGAGGCTCTGAGCTAGAGCAGGTTGGAGTAAATCATTCCCCTGGCCCGTAATAAAATCTAACATTCCTCTATTAGAAACTTGTTGAAAGCTCTAAATTTATCATGTAAATTGAATAAGAATCTGAAAGTTGAGCTAAAATACAGTGACTGCCTTTCCTGTTGCCTGTTTTCAGTGATTTGTCCTATAACCAGTTGGCCCGCCTGGATGAGTCGGCCTTCGTGGGTCTGAGCTTACTGGAGAGGTTGAATTTAGGGGACAACAGAGTCACTCACATCGCTGATGGGGTGTTCAGGTTTCTTCCCAGTCTTCAGACACTGTAAGTACATCTGACCTCTTTTTTTTTTCCTTCTAATTTTTTTTTAAAGCAGTAAAGCAAATAAAACAATTGGTCAGTCTGCAAATTCATGCATGTTAATTCATTTGTGGTTCTTTTGTCCTGTGCCTCTGGGCAAGACAATCCTGTCTCTGTCCTGTACCTTAATCTTATTTATCTCTGGCCAGTTCTGCTTGTATTTTAATTTTGAATTAATCAACTAAATAACAAAGCATCTCTTGTGCCAGTTACTGTGGAATGAAACCCAGTTGCTAGTGCCAAGAACGCACATGTTCTTGTTCCTCGGGCCTCGAGCTACCACTAGTGCCCAGAACCACCACGTCTCATTCATAGGGTGTAGGATGTGTCTGTCAGGGATCCATTCACAGTTACTAATTTCCTGAATGACTTTGGACAGAAAAACTAATATTTATCTATGATCTGGGATGTACCAGGTGCTTTCAGAACACTAGGATCTTACTGCTTTTTTCCATATCGGAGGCCGAGGCTCAGAGACATTAAAGCAATTTGTTTCAAGTCACATAGTTTATGAAGGTTTGAGCTTGGATTAGAACCCAGGTCTCTGCTGTTAAAGCTCATCTGCTTTAGC